>NW_017684393.1:0-2863 GCF_001879085.1 Nicotiana attenuata
ATAGGGTACCCCCTGCCTTAGACCCTTTTTTTTGCTGCAAAATCTGTCACGTTAATCCTCCATTCAAAAGTAGAGTATAGCTGACTGTGGATACACACTCCATAATTAGTGCAACCATCTTGTAAGGTATCCCAAATTCCAGTAGTATTGCTTTCAAAAAACTCCATTCAACTGAGTCGTATGCTTTTCTGATATCCACCTTGATCATACATCTTGGAGAGACTACTTTTTGAGAGTACCCTTTAATCAACTCATGGGCCATTATGACATTGTCGAGGATGTTCCTCCCTTCTATAAAAGCAAATTGAGCTGGTCCAACCAAAATATCCACAATTAGTTTGAGCCTATTTGTTAGTATCTTAGCAATAATCTTATACATTGTTGAGCAACAAGCAATTGTCCTAAACTCCTTCACATAGCTGGGATTTTTCACCTTAGGGATCAATGTAACAGTAGTGGAGTTGATTTCTTTCAACAGCCTGCCAGTTTGAAAGAATTGTTGTACTGCTTCTGTGACCTCCTCTCCAATGATTGGCCAATATTCTTTAAGAACTCAGCCGGGTAACCATCCAGACCTGGTGCCTTGTCATTAGGCAAATGCTTTACAGTTTGCCAGATCTCCTCTGCTATTACTGCCTGTAGTAGTTGCTGCTGCTGATTTAGTGTTAGACAAGGACCATTTCGTGCTATATTAACATCAATACCTTGTAGTTCCCCTGCTGCTGTCCCCAATAGTTGCTGAAAGAACTGGATGAATTCTTTCCGAATGTGATTAGGCTCAGTAATCTTCACCTGTTGTTCATTGTAGATGCAACTCACCTTGTTCCTAGCTTGTCTGGCCCTCATATAAGCATGGAAGTATTTAGTATTGCAATCTCCTAACTGGATCCATGTTGCTCTTGACTTCTGCCTCATGATTTGCTCCTGTATTTCTTCCCATTTCTCTAAGCTTTGCAAGATCATTCTCTCTTCTTCTATCAGTTGTTTGTTGAAATAGTCCTCATTGAGTTTCTCCTGTATCTCCTTTAGTGCTCCTCTGAGTTGTATCAGTTTTTGATCAACTGATGAATGCTCCTGTTGAATGTCCCTGGTTTGTTGCTCAATGAGTTTCAACTTTTTCCATATAGAGTACATTGGATAACCTTGAATCTCCTGCCCCCAAATGTTCTGTACTACTACCTTGTATTCTCTTTGTTGCATCACTGAGGTTAATAGTCTGAAAGGTCTTTTCATTCTGACCTTAACCACATCAGTGTTTATCAAAATAGGGGTATGATCAGAACATCCTGGTAGCATGTATATTGCCTCTATCCCATTATAATTATTGAACCAGTCAGCATTCCCAAAGGCCCAATCTATGTGACTGTATATTCTGATTTCTGCATCCCTTTTATTGCTCCATGAAAATCTGCTACCTCTTTTTGTGATTTGTCCTACTCCAATATCCTCAATGCAATTTTGAAAGTCAATCATTTCTGCTTGATGTACCGGAACTCCATTCACTCTGTCATCCACATTCAGCACACTATTGAAGTCTCCTATTATTAGCCAAGGCCCAGTAGTTTGTATGTTCCTCAAACTTCTCCATAGTGGGATTCTATGTTGAGCATTATGAAGTCCATATACAAATGTCATGTAACTAGTAAATGATGAGTTTTTGTCCTCTACTAGACAGTGGATCATCTGGTCATTGCTTTCAAAACCTGTAACATGGACATTTGCTTCTTTCCATATTAACCATATTCTACCATTTGGAGCATAATCATAGTTATCTTTGAATTGCCATTCTACACCCAACTTTCTGCGGATATTCTGTATTCTGTGACTTTTAACCCTAGTCTCCAAAACAGCTATCATGTCTACTTTATTTATCAGCAAGAATTTCTTTAGTTCTCGCTGTTTAAAGGACTTATTCAGTCCTCTTATATTCCAGGACACAATGATCATGGGGGTTTATGGTGGTTGGTACTACCCTCATTTACCATTTGGCTAGCTTGAGTACTAGATGTTTGCCCTTGCTGTCCATCCAATACTTGTGTACTTTCCTTTGGCTCCAATATTGTCAATGGTGCAAATGCATTTCTTCTAGCTAGCTCTTCATAGTTGATCTCTTGATGTTTTGTTTTTCCAGCATCTCCTTGTATTACCACTACCTGCTTGCCTCTATTCTCCACCTGAATCTCCACAGTTGGTTCTTCTGTATGATTGTCTTGTTGCAGGTTTGTTGTGCTGGTGATTTCCTGTGTTGCTGCTTTAGGTTTCCATTCCTTTCTAACTCTTTTCTTTCTTTTCCTTTTATGCTTCATTTGTTCCTCTTCTTGCTGATTAGCTTGTTGACATTCTCCAGTGTCATGCCCAAATTTGTTGCAATCTAAACAGAAACTTAGTTTCCACTCATATTCAACACTTTGCATCCAGCTTCTATCTGGTGTCTCAATACAAATCTCATTAGGCAATGGTTGTGTAATGTCCATATCAACGAGCACTCTAGCATAGGACACCCTTTCACATTCTGCTGTCAGTCTATCAGTGCAGATAGGTTTGCCTAGTAGGCTAGCAATCCTACCTAGGTTTTCCTCAGCCCAGCACTGTATTGGTAATCCAGGCAGATTGATCCAAATTGGAACAATTCTCATAGATTCATCCTTCATCTGAAAATTTGGATCCCAATCCTTTAACACCATAGGCCTACTATTGAATGTGTATGGGCCATTTTGCATTATAAGGTTTTTGTCTTCCAGATATTCAAATTTAAAGATGAAATACCCGTCATCATGCAGCAACACTGTTGGAGTTGTGACTGTATTCCATACGCCATAGACAAATTTGAGCATCTCCTTGAATGACGGATTTCCCCCTAGAA
>NW_017684393.1:6038-7606 GCF_001879085.1 Nicotiana attenuata
CTGCTGATTTAGTGTTAGACAAGGACCATTTCGTGCTATATTAACATCAATACCTTGTAGTTCCCCTGCTGCTGTCCCCAATAGTTGCTGAAAGAACTGGATGAATTCTTTCTGAATGTGATTAGGCTCAGTAATCTTCACCTATTGTTCATTGTAGATGCAACTCACCTTGTTCCTAGCTTGTCTGGCCCTCATATAAGCATGGAAGTATTTAGTATTGCAATCTCCTAACTGGATCCATGTTGCTCTTGACTTCTGCCTCATGATTTGCTCTTGTATTGCTTCCCATTTCTCTAAGCTTTGCAAGATCATTCTCTCTTCTTCTATCAGTTGTTTGTTGAAATAGTCCTCATTGATTTTCCCCTGTATCTCCTTCAGTGCTCCTCTGAGTTGTATCAGTTTTTGATCAACTGATGAATGCTCCTGTTGAATATCCCTGGTTTGTTGCTCAATGAGTTTCAACTTTTTCCATATAGAGTACATTGGATAACCTTGAATCTCCTGCCCCCAAATGTTCTGTACTACTACCTTGTATTCTCTTTGTTGCATCACTGAGGTTAATAGTCTGAAAGGTCTTTTCATTCCGACCTTAACCACATCAGTGTTTATCAAAATAGGGGTATGATCAGAACATTCTGGTAGCATGTATATTGCCTCTATCCCATTATAATTATTGAACCAGTCAGCATTCCCAAAGGCCCAATCTATGTGACTGTATATTCTGATTTCTGCATCCCTTTTATTACTCCATGAAAATCTGCTACCTCTCTTTGTGATTTGTCCTACTCCAATATCCTCAATGCAATTTTGAAAGTCAATCATTTCTGCTTGATGTACCGGAACTCCATTCACTCTGTCATCCACATTCAACACACTATTGAAGTCTCCTATTATTAGCCAAGGCCCAGTAGTTTGTATGTTTCTCAAACTTCTCCATAGTGGGATTCTGTGTTGAGCATTATGAAGTCCATATATAAATGTCATGTAACTAGTAAATGATGAGTTTTTGTCCTCTACTAGACAGTGGATCACCTGGTCATTGCTTTCAAAACCTGTAACATGGACATTTGCTTCTTTCCATATTAACCATATTCTACCATTTGGAGCATAATCGTAGTTATCTTTGAATTGCCATTCTACACCCAACTTTCTGCGGATATTCTGCATTCTGTGACTTTTAACCCTAGTCTCCAAAACAGCTATCATGTCTACTTTATTTATCAGCAAGAATTTCTTTAGTTCTCGCCTAGGGGAGGTTACATGTGATGGTAATTTAGGTCTTATTTGGGGAAGGGTAGGTCATAGAAGCTTCTAGTATGTTGTTCACCTATAAATAGGCATTCATTTGCCTTGCATAAGAAGTTTTTTGGGAGCCTCTTTACAAATTCCCTCCCATTGTTCACAAGTTTCAGACCTGAAATTTGAAATTCAAACTCCAGATCTTCAAAAATCAAAAACAAACAAACAAACAAAATACAGAAAACAGAAAACGTCAAAAAAAACTTAATTACGATTTACATTAGCTTATTCCAATCAAAGTTTCGAATTACCTCTTTAGGTGTTCTTCA
>NW_017684394.1:0-7605 GCF_001879085.1 Nicotiana attenuata
TTTTGAATATCTGCTAAAAGTCTCCTCCACCAGAAGAACCAAGTTCTTCTTATTGCTCACTCATCTTAACAAGTCCCTCAGCAGCTTCTCCTGATCCGCTTCCCCCTGACTTCAAGCCACCTTCTTCTCCACCACCACATATAGCAAGAACCTCCCCTTTCTTTTTCTTTCTCCTCCTACTAGTCTCAGCCCCTTCAACATTTTTCACAGCACCCACAAGCACAAACCTATTATCTACCTTCTCAGCTATATCAGAAAATACATAACAGGTGTTTACCTCTCTTGGGTTTTCTTGACTCTTGTCATTGTCAGATGACCCAGGTTCTTCTCCTTCACTAGCAGAGATGAACTTTTCAGATTCAGAGCTTGAGTGGGATTCTTCAGATGAAGCCTCTTTTCTTTGACTAGCCTTTAATTTCTCGTTCAAGGCTTTTCTGAGAGGGCCGGATGCTATAGTTTTTCTAGCTAACATCTTTTGTCTGCGAAATCTGGGTTTTGGACTTTCAACTGAAGGTGTTGATGATGAGGTATTAGAGGAAATAGGTGGGGGAGTTCCAAGATTATCTTGAGGATTAGTCATGGCGGATAATTTCTGGAAATATTTTAGGGATTTTTGGAGAAGAAAAGGGTTTATCAGAAGGATTAGAGAAGTGAAATGACGGTTATGAGTGATGAGAGGGGGTTTGGAGTGTATTTAAAGAGGGATCATGATTAATCCTGTAACGGCAGCTTTTTCAGAGGTCAATAAGAAGTCTAATCAAATTAGAGTTCCGGTCTCTTTAGAGATAAATGAGTGACGCTAGTTTTTAGGAAAAAATCCCGTTTTAGTTAGACTCCTAGGATAATGAAACTGGTTCAATGCTCAACGGATAGAATTTATGAAAGTTTGGTGTAATTAGGACTTCTGCTCATGGTTGATAATTTTATCTTTATAATTGTGCAAAGTATAGAAACATACCTGAACTTTCTTATGAGCATATACTGATGAACCAGGTTCTTCAAATAAAACTTCCCTTGATCATGCCTCAAATGTCAGAATAGAAAAACTTTGTAAGAGATTAAGGATTCATATAAACACATATCACAGGAGTATACTAATCAAAGTATGAGACTGAGTATGAATTAGTCCAGATATTTACATTGAATTAAGAACTCCTAACCAAAAAAATTTTTCCCCATCTTTTTCATCATTTTTTTTCTTTCATTGTGCATTCTGAACTGGACCTTTTAGGTGATCTTAATCATCCCTAATTCCAACCTGTTCCTTTCAAAGTTTTCTCTACTCAGTGCTTTAGTGAAGATGTCAGCTATTTGTTTATCAGTAGCACAAAATTCTATGGAGATTAACCTTTTCTCATAGTTATCTCTTAAGAAGTGGTGTCTAACATCTATGTGCTTGGTCCTTTTATGATGAACATAGTTCTTTGTCATACTTATAGCACTAGTGTTATCACAGAATATTGGTATGCATCCCACTTCTATACCAAAGTCTACTAATTGTTGTTTGATCCACAGTAGTTGAGCACAACAAGAAGCTGCAGCCACATACTCAGCTTCAGCAGTAGATAGGGCTACTGAATTTTGTTTCTTGGTAGCCCATGATACAAGACATGAACCAAGAAAGTGAGCCATACCTGAGGTGCTTTTTCTATCCACTAGAAAACCTGCATAGTCAGCATCAGCATAACCTACTAGATCGAAATTACTACCTTTAGGGTACCATAGGCACAATTCAGTAGTCCCCTTCAGATATCTCAATATCCTCTTGACAGCAGTCAAGTGAGACTCTTTAGGATTAGCTTGAAAACGAGCACAAAGTCCTACACTGAAAACAATGTCAGGTCTGCTGGCAGTAAGATACAAGAGTGAACCAATCATACCCCTATACAACTTTTGATCAACTGATGAACCAGGTTCATCAATATCTAATTTTGTGACAGTTGCAATAGGTGTAAGGCTAATCACAAAACATTTTGTGGAAGTGAAAGCCACAAGGTTACCTCTGTCACACAGTTGTGACACACTTATCAGGCTATATTTTAAGCCATCTATCAAATAGACATTCTCAATGGAATGAGAGTCTGTCTTTCCTACCTTTCCAACACCAATGATCTCACCTTTCTTTCCATTTCCAAAGGAGACATTACCTCCTTTTAGGTTCTCAAGTGAAAGGAACTGGTTCTTGTTGCCAGTCATATGTTTTGAGCAGCCACTATCCATGTACCATAATTGGCTACTTCCCTTCACTTGATCCTGCAAAAAGAAATCATGGGTTAGTCTTAGGAACCCAAACTAGTTTGGGTCCCTTTCTATGGGCAAAAGGATGGATTAAATTTTTCTTTGCCCAACCAGGCAGTTTGTGCTTTCTTGAACAAAGGCTTTGTTCTTTTGACTGGCCTTTTCTCTTGCATTACATTCATTTTTGTAATGGCCAGTATTACCACAGTGTGTGCAGATCTTATTCTCAGGAAGTGTGAGATACTTGTTTTTGGGATCCCATTTTGGAGCTTGTGTCCCAAATCCAAGTCCTCTCTTGTTGCTACTATGATGTTCTTGCAGCCAGGAGAGTGCATCGGAAGCCTTGTTCCATTTGCATGTTCTGTCTAGTTCACGCTTTACCTTTCCTAAATCTTCTTTTAGGGATTTAATCAATTCATCTTTCTTGTACAGTTCATCTTTCATTTTTCCTAGATTTTCCTCTCGGGTGAGAAATGATTGATCAACCCTTTTCTTTCCTGTCCCTAATTTCAGTTTAATATTTTCAGATCTAAGTTCTAGAATCTTATTTTCAAGTTGATGAACCTGGTTCTTCAACTCAGTATTTGTGTTGTCTCTCTCATCAGCCCTAGACTCTAACCTTTTACATTTTTCTTCTAGGATAGCACATTCCTTAGACAGAACATCCTTCTCACTATTTATTATTTCAGACTCATCTATGAAGTCCATCAGCAGATCAGCCAGTTTTTCTTTAGTCATGAACTTAATCTTTTCTTTAAGGTGTAGAATACTTACCTCCTGTTCATCTTCTGATTCTCCGATGGCCATTAGAGCTTGATCCTCTTCAGCTTCATCTTCAGAGTCCTCATCTGATGTTTCTCCCCACGCAGCAACCATAGCCTTAGTTGAACCTTTGTTTCTTTTTGGTTGAACCTGTTCCTTCTTCCTGTTTCTTCTTTCAGCTCTTTCTTTCTTCCATTCAATCTCCCATTGAGGGCAGTTTCTGATGTGGTGATCAGTCTTCCCACACTTGTAACACCCCTCATTGGTTTGTTTCTCAGGAGCCCTCGGTTTGCTGAATGTTGTTCCTTTTGAAGCACCCTTTCCTCTCATAAGATAATTTTTGAAATCTCTGGTTATCATAGCCATTTCATCATCTTCAAGATCTGATCCTTCTGAAATTCTGAGAGCCAGACTTCTTTCTTTCTTTGGAGTATCCATCTTCATTGTTTGCCTTCTCAATTCATAGGCAGTGAGATTTCCAATCAGTTCATCCAACTTCAAAGTAGCAATGTTCTTGGATTTCTGAATGGCAGTGATTTTGCTTTCCCAGAAGATTGGCAAAACTCTAGTTAGAATCTTCTCCACCTTGTCTTCTTCCAGGATAATCCTTCCAAGAGACTCAAGTTCATTTGTCAGTGTAGTGAACCTGGTATACATTTCTTGGATAGTTTCTCCATCCTTCATAGTAAAATTCTCATATTGAGAATACAGCAGTGTTCCTCTTGGCCTCTTCACCTGAGGTGTTCCTTCATGAGCCACTTGTAAAGTGTCCCAGATCTCCTTGGCAGTAGTACAGCCTTGAATCCTGCTGTACTCATCAGGACCAAGTCCACACACTAACCATTTCTTGGCTTTTGCATTTTTCTCCCATTTCCTTAGATCTTCAGCAGTACAATCTACTCTTGTCTTTGGAACATCCACTCCTTTAGCATTCTTCTTGGTTGTGGCTAAAGGACCATCAGTGATGATATCCCAAAGCTTATAGTCTTCGCCCATTATATGGTCCCTCATTCTGTTTTTCACCAGGAGTAGTAGAGGCCATTGAAGAGAGGAGGCCTGGCAGTGGATTGCCCTTCCCAGTTCCCAGGTGGTGCACTTATGTTGATCTTTTCCTAAGGTGTTAACCTCTTCAAGGATAACCCGCTCTGATACCAATTGATGTTATAAACGTCAATACCACACAAGAGGGGGGGGGGGGTGATTTGTGTGGTACCTAATTTTCGCGTTAGAAGAACCTGGTTCTTCTAAGTGTTCTAACTACAGCAGTTTGCGGAATAATAAATACTGAAAGTAAAGTGCACAGGGATTTTTACGTGGAAAACACCTGGCTCAAAAGGTGAAAAAACCACGACCTACTACTCAGTAGGGTTTTCCCAAACTCCACCAAAATCACTGAGCCAAAAACTGCATTTACAAAACTCTTTGTAAACCTAAGGATTAACTCTAATCCCAGTGTAGCACACATCCTCAACTGTTGCGACACTTTCAAGTTAACTCTAACTTGAATACNCTTTTGTGCCAAAGGAGGGGGGGATCATAATTACACATCAAGTAAGTTAGTTCATTTTCAGAGAGAGTTGACAGATCTACAATGTAAATATTGTTAACTCTCCTTCCCTGCAAAACAATGTTGTCAGTAGTAAGGCTAATCACAAAACATTTTGTGGAAGTGAAAGCCACAAGGTTACCTCTGTCACACAGTTGTGACACACTTATCAGGCTATATTTTAAGCCATCTATCAAATAGACATTCTCAATGGAATGAGAGTCTGTCTTTCCTACCTTTCCAACACCAATGATCTCACCTTTCTTTCCATTTCCAAAGGAGACATTACCTCCTTTTAGGTTCTCAAGTGAAAGGAACTGGTTCTTGTTACCAGTTATATGTTTTGAGCAGCCACTATCCATGTACCATATTTGGCTACTTCCCTTCACTTGGTCCTGCAAAAAGAAATCATGGGTTAGTCTTAGGAACCCAAACTAGTTTGGGTCCCTTTCTATGGGCAAAAGGATGAATTAAATTTTTCTTTGCCCAACCAGGCAGTTTGTGCTTTTCTTGAACAAAAGGCTTTGTTCTTTTGACTGGCCTTTTCTCTTGCATTACATTCATTTTTGTAATGGCCAGTATTACCACAGTGTGTGCAGATCTTATTCTCAAGAAGTGTGAGATACTTGTTTTTGGGATCCCATTTCGGAGCTTCTGTCCCAAATCCAAGTCCTCTCTTGTTGCTACTATGATGTTCTTGCAGCCAGGAGAGTGCATGAGAAGCCTTGTCCCATATGCATGTTCTGTCTAGTTCATGCTTTACCTTTCCTAAATCTTCTTTTAGGACTTCAATCAATTTATCTTTCTTATACAGTTCATCTTTCATTTTTCCTAGATTTTCTTCTAGGGTGAGAAATGATTGATCATCCCTTTTCTTTCTTGTCCCTAATTTCAGTTTAATATTTTCAGATATAAGTTGTAGAATCTTATTTTCAAGTTGATGAACCTGGTTCTTCAACTCAGTATTTGTGTTGTCACTCTCATCAGCCCTAGACTCTAACCTTTTACATTTTTCTTCTAGGATAACACATTCCTTAGACAGAACATCCTTCTCACTGTTTATTATTTCAGACTCAATCTCCCATTGAGGGCAGTTTCTGATGTGGTGATCAGTCTTCCCACACTTGTAACACCCCTCATTGGTTTGTTTCTCAAGAGCCCTAGGTTTTCTGAATGTTGTTCCTTTTGAAGCACCCTTTCCTCTCATAAGATATTTCTTGAAATCTCTGGTTATCATAGCCATTTCATCATCTTCAAGATCTGATCCTTCTGAAATTCTGAGAGCCAGACTTCTTTCTTTCTTTGGAGCATCAATCTTCATTGTTTGCCTTCTCAATTCATAGGCAGTGAGATTTCCAATCAGTTCATCCAACTTTAAAGTAGCAATGTTCTTGGATTCCTGAATGGCAGTGATTTTGCTTTCCCAGGAGATTGGCAAAACTCTAGTTAGAATCTTCTCCACCTTGTCTTCTTCCAGGATAATCCTTCCAAGAGACTCAAGTTCATTTGTCAGTGTAGTGAACCTGGTATACATTTCTTGGATAGTTTCTCCATCCTTCATAGTAAAATTCTCATATTGAGAATACAGCAGTGTTCCTCTTGACCTCTTCACCTGAGGTGTTCCTTCATGAGCCACTTGTAAAGTGTCCCAGATCTCCTTGGTAGTACTACAGCCTTGAATCCTGCTGTACTCATCAGGACCAAGTCCACGCACTAACCATTTCTTGGCTTTTGCATTTTTCTCTCATTTCCTTAGATCTTCAGCAGTACAATCTACTCTTGTCTTTGGAACATCCACTCCTTCAGCATTCTTCTTGGTTGTGGCTAAAGGACCATCAGTGATGATATCCCAAAGCTCATAGTCTTCGCCCATTATATGGTCCCTCATTCTGTTTTTCCACCAGGAGTAGTAGAGGCCACTGAAGAGAGGAGGCTTGGCAGTGGATTGCCCTTCCCAGTTCCCAGGTGATGCACTCATGATGATCTTTTCCTAAGGTGTTAACCTCTTCAAGGATAACCTGCTCTGATACCAATTGATGTTTTAGACGTCAATACCACACAAGAGGGGGGGGTGATTTGTGTGGTACCTAATTTTCGCGTTAGAAGAACCTGGTTCTTCTAAGTGTTCAAACTACAGTAGTTTGCGGAATAATAAATACTGAAAATAAAGTGCACAGAGATTTTTACGTAGAAAACACCTGGCTCAAAAGGTGAAAAAACCACGACCTACTACTCAGTAGGATTTTCCCAAACTCCACTAAAATCACTGAGCCAAAAACTACATTTACAAAACTCTTTGTAAACCTAAGGATTAACTCTAATCCCAGTGTAGCACACAGCCTCAACTGTTGCGACACTTTCAAGTTAACTCTAACTTGAATACTCAATATACCTATTACAATTGCTTCTAGATAAAGCTGAAAGGTACAATATGAAAACCTACTACAATTGAACTAGACTTAGAATAAACACAATGATGAAACTGGTTCTTCTATCTCAGTTCATGTAGCTTCAGACGTGCACACTTGTATCTCGCATATGTTGCTTGGAAATCAGACTTGATCTTTTTGCTCTCAAATATGCTTAACTTCTGCTTATGTGCATTCACCTGTAAAAGAGAACAATCGTTATATTTATAGAGTTAGTAATCAGAGTTTGATAAGAACTCGAATTGTGGATCCTTTGACAATTCGAGTCCAAGAACAACTCTAACTCCTAATTCATATTCTTGATCCGGATGTAATTCTCTTTTCATAAGGAGACTTCAACTCCTTATCCTATATGCAATCTTTTCGATCAGTTCAGAAGATATTCATCAAGATATTGCTGCTTGATCTCAAGGACTTATCTTCTTCACGTGCATCTCATGTGTATGGGCCATAACAACTGTGTCTCCTTAGATGAACCTGGTCCTTTACTGAGTTCGTTTGTCATTCTTCAAAACTTCAACTGATCTTGGGCCAACAATTAACATTTATAATTTTGAGGAGCTCATACTTTTTTAAATAAATTTTACATTTATAATGCAAATGTGTCTTTTGAATATATTTTATGTTACT
>NW_017684395.1:0-1910 GCF_001879085.1 Nicotiana attenuata
TGCATAAAAATAAATTTCCCCAAAGTTTTCCCAAAAATTCAAAAATCGCCCCCGGGCCCACGTGGTCAAAACCCGAGGTTCGAACCAAAACCCGGTTACCCATTCCCCCACGAACTCAAATATGTAATTTGTTTTGAAATCGGACCTCAAATTGAGGTCCAAATCCCCAATTTTTGAAAAACCTAGGTTCTACCCAAAAACCCCAATTTCACCCGTGAAAATCCTTGATTTTAAGTGGAAAACATGTTAAATGATGTTAATGAATGAAAGAATTGAGTAAAAATTGACTTACAAATGATTTGGAATGAAACTTGTTCTGAAAAATCGCCTAAGGAGTTGTATTTTGAAAGTGGGGTGAAAAATGGCCTAAAATTCGACTAAGTATGAAAATTGCTGGGCTGCAGATATGGGAATTGCGAACTGGGGTTCGCAATTGCGAACCCCGACCAAAAGTGGGAATTGCGAACACTTGTTCGCATTTGCGAACTATGAGGAGAATTGGGGACTTCACATTTGCGAACCATGAGGTCGCATTTGCGAAACCCCACCCTTCGCATTTGCGAGGCTTAACTTCGCATTTGCGATGTGTTTCAGGCCTGGCAATTTCTCGCATTTGCGAGCAGACCTTCGCAATTGCTAAGCCTGCAGGTCAGTTATAGCAGCAAAGTTCCCAAGGTTGAAAATGCACTCTGACACCTATCCAAAACTCACCCGAGCCCTAGGGGCTCCAAACCGAACATGCACACAACCTCAAAAACATCCTACGGACTTACTCGCGCGATCAAATCGCCAAAATAACATCATATACAATGAATTAAGCCTCAAAATCCATGATCCCTTCCAAATTTTCATAAAACATCAAATCTCCCATTTTAAGTCCAAAACACGTCAAACGACGTCCGTTTTCAACCAAACTTTACAGAAAGCGCTTAAACCATATATAAGACTTGTACCGGGCGCCGAAACCAAAATACGGGCCCGATACCATAGTCTTTTAATCAAATTTCATTTCTAATTTCCTTAATTATTTCCAGAAAACAATTTCACATAAAAATTCATTTCTCGGGCCTGGGACCTCGGAATTCGATTACGGGCATACGCCCAAGTCCCATATTTTCCTACGGACCCTCCGGGACCGTCAAATCACGGATCCGGGTCCGTTTACCCAAAATGTTGACCGAAGTCAAACTTATTCAATTTAATATCAGAATTTAGCATTTTTCTCACAGAATTCATATTTAAGCTTTCTGGCTACGCGTCCGAACTGCGCACGCAAATCGAGGCAACCTTGAAAGAGGTTTTCAAGGCCTCAGAATCACAGAATGAGTAAGGAAACAAGTGATGACCCTTTGGGTCGTCACATTCTCCACCTCTAAAACAATCGTTCGTCCTCGAACGGACAAAAGAAAGAAGTACCTGAGTCGAGGAAAGATGAGCATAACGGCTCCGCATATCAGACTCGGACTCCCAGGTCGATGCCTCAGGAGGCTGACCTCTCCACTGAACACGAACAGAAGGGAAACTCTTTGATCTCAACTGACGAACCTGCCGGTCCAAAATAGCTACCGGCTCCTCCTCGTAAGACAAGTCCTTGTCCAACTGGACAGTGCTGAAATCTAACACGTGGGCTGGATCGCCGTGATACCTCCGAAGCATTGACATATGAAAAACTGGATGCACGGGTTGGAATTTTAATTTTGATGTAATTTACTTTTCTGGATTCATTCAAGTTGTAATAACTTTGTAATAACTATGGGGCGTATAGTAAATGGGGAGGGTCTCTCATGTTATGCATGTGGGGTAGATATCATGCTTTTAGGTTTTATTCCTACAATCACATCATCTTCGTTTGTGTATGTGCATATAGATATCCTGCTTATAGGTCATTTCATTATACATTTAGAAATCAT
>NW_017684395.1:4921-7605 GCF_001879085.1 Nicotiana attenuata
TGTGGCTGAGGAAACTGAGGCTGACCCTGGCGACCTGAATGACCCCCACGGAAACTCTGAAGTGGCGGTGCGCTGATAGGAGCTGGCGGTGCACTGAATGCCTGCTGATCAGAATAATGTGCCTGAGAACCACGGCCACCTGATGCACCGTGAGAAACCTGGAGAGCTGACTGAAAGGGCCTAGGAGGATGGCCTCTACCATATGAATCTCTACCTCTAGAAGAGGTACCATTGAATATGCCGGAATGACGGGCTCTCTTGTCTCCCCCGTGACCACCCCCCTACGATAATACCATCTCAATCCTCCGGGCCACATTGGCCGCCTCCTGAAAAGTGATATCACCCCCGCCTCTCTAGCCATCTGGAGATGAATAGGCTGTATGAGTCCATCAATAAACCGTCTCACTCTCTCCCTCTCAGTGGGGAGTATGACAATAGCATGGCAAGCTAACTCAATGAACCCGGTCTCATACTAGGTGACTGACATGGATCTGATGGAGACGCTCGAACTGCCTCCGATAGGCCTCACGCTGTGTGATAGGGAGAAACTTCTCCAGAAACAATACTGAAAACTGATCCCATGTCAAGGCTGGAGACCTTGCTGGTCTAGCTAAACAGAAATCCCTCCACCAAGTCTTGGAGGATCCAGATAGGCGAAATGCAGTGAAATCAATTCCATTGGACTCTACAATACCCATGTTCCAAAGAACCTCGTGGCAGCTGTCCAAATAATCCTGAGGATCCTCGGTGGGTGAACCGCTGAAAGTAGTAGTGAAGAGCTTGGTGAACCAATCCAACCTCCATAAAGCATCGGCGGACATAGCTGCCCCATCATCGTCCTGGGCTACCACACCAGGCTGAGCTGCTCCAACCGGCTGAACTGCTGGGGTCTGAATCGAGGGAACTCCCTGCTCCGGAGTCCTCCAGCCTGAGAGACGGCTGGTGCTACAGGAAGCAAACCTGCTCGGGTGACGCTCTCCATGAGGCCCGCCAATCGGACTAGAGCGTCCTGAAGAACTGGGGTAGCAATAAATCCCTCTAGGACCTGAGCTGGGCCCACCGGAACTGCTGGAGCTGGGGTCGGAACCTCCTCGTCAATGTCAACCTGAGGCTCCGCCACTGGTGCTGCTGCTCGGGGCTGAGCTCTGCCCCTACCTCGGCCTCTAGCACGGCCTCAGCCTCAGCCCCTAGCGGGAGCTATCTGGGGCTCGGACTGCTGATCGGAAGATGAAGAAGTACGTGTTCTCGCCATCTGCGAAAGAACAGAGTAGAAATTCAATTAGCATTGAGAAACCAAACCGCACAACAAGAAAGAACGAATGTGAAACTTTTCCTAACTCGGTAGCCTCTGGGGGATACATACAGATGTCTCCGTACCGATCCCTCAGACTCTACTAAGCTTGTCCGTGAGTTGTGAGACCTATGTAACCTAGAGCTCTGATACCAACTTGTCACGACCCGGATTTCTCACCCTCGGTAGTCGTGATGGCGCCTACTAATAAGATCTAGGCAAGCCAAATTTAATTACTTGTCCATTAATAAACCAATCCATTTTAACAATTTACGACAATAATACAAAAGCAACGAAATTCAATAATAAGTGGAAGTCTTAACATTTTATAGAAACTGAATAGAAATGCGGAAAGTTCAACAAAATCCTCTACCCAAGACTGGTGTCACTGTACTCACGAACTGCTAAGATTACTACATATAAACGTCTGAATGAGAACATAAGCTGTTTGTCACGAATACAATGAGATAACAGGTAAAATAAGGATAGAGGAGACGCCGGGCCTGCGGACGCCTGCAAGGCTACCTCGGGTCTCGCTGAAATGAAGCCTGCTCCCACACTACTGTTGCTGCTGCTCGAAACCTGGATCTGCGCAAAATAGCTGAGAGTGTAGTATCAGCACAACCGACCCCATGTGCTGGTAACTGTCTAGCCTAACCCAGGCGAAGTAGTGACGAGGCTAGACTGGACTATCACATAAACCTATGCAGTTATATACATACAGCGGAATCGAAACACAAGACAAGTAAACAATATGGGAGGGGAAGCATGCTGCGGGGAGATAACAGTATTAACAGTAAATCCAAAGAAACAGTCCCAAGGCAGCTTAGAATTTACAGCGGACAAGAGACTAATATACGAAATAAACACACTTGTATCAATAATTGTTGCGGCGCGCAACCCGAACCCAATATATAACAACATTGTTGTGGCGTGCAACCCGATCCATATCGTTTAGCATTGTTGCGGCGTGCAACCCGATCCACAAATATCATTATTGCGGCGTGCAACCCGATCCATATCATTTAGCATTGTTGCGGCGCGCAACCCGATCCACAAATATCATTTAATGCACGGCATCACCCTTCGTGCTTTAACACTCTTCCTCACCCAATCAACAATCACAAACAAGGGCAAGGGAATAATAAAACAAGAATGGGAGTCCCGGCAAGGGTACACAAACAAACAAATAAAAACCCGGCAAGGGTACAACATCAATAACCAACAACGTCCCGGCAAGGGAATAAATCATTAACTCTTCTCTTTCTTTCACTTTCGTCTCAAAGTTTACATTATCACTTGACCCAATGCTCCAAGGAGTTACTTATCTCATATACCTTCACAATTTGTATTTCAACCCGAGCCAATGCTCTACGAAGTTCAAAGATCACAA
>NW_017684396.1:0-3645 GCF_001879085.1 Nicotiana attenuata
ACTCTCACTTACTGTACTTCATTTATTACTGTCTAGATTTTTCATTTACTGTTTTACTTTATTTATTTATTAGTTTTTATCTCGAGTACGGGCCTTGACCTTTCCTCGTCACTACCAACCGAGGTTAGGCTTGGCACTTACTGAGACTGCTGTGGTGTACTCATGCCCTTCCTGCGCATGTTTTTCATGTGCAGATCCAGGTACCTCCACTCAGGAGCACTATCCTTGAGGCGAGGAGAGCTACGGAGACTTCGAGGTATATCTGCAGCGTCCGCAGACCGAAGAGTCTCCTTCCTTATTCTATCTGTAGTGTTTAGATTCTATCATACTTTTGATGTAGACATTCTGGAGATTAGAGCATTTACAGTATTTCTATCAGCCTGTGGTTCCTGTGAGTTTCCAGGTTTTGGGATTGAGTTGTAGACTTCCGCATTTCTTTTGAGTTGTATAGGCCGGGGCGGCCTTATATGCAGTTATTATTTTAATATGTTTAGCTTTATTTGACCATTTCGCAAGTTAGATTGTTATTTCCGCATTGTTAGGCTTACCTAGTTGTAGGAACTAGGTGCCATCACGACGTGTTCATGGAGGGTGAACTGGGGTCGTGACTAGTTGGTATCAGAGCTCTAGGTTCATAGGATTCACGGAATACAGGCCGGTTTATTAGAGTCTCACTGATCGGTACGAAGACGTCTGTACTTATCTACGAGGGGCTATGTAACTGTTTAGGAAGAATCTTCGTTTTATTTGAATTCCTTGTCGTGCGATATTTTGACATCAATTCTAAACTTCTGACTTCTATTCTCCCACAGATGGTGAGGACACGTGCCACTCGAGATGATTAGGCACCCGCGCCCCCTACTGCAACCGTCAGAGGCCGGGGCCGGGGCCGGGGGAGAGGTCGAGGACGCGCACGTGGTGCAGCTAGAGCACCTGCGCGAGCTGCCGCCGAGGTACCACCAGCAGATCCAACCGGAGCCAAGGCACCTGGCACACCTACTACTACTCCAGCGCTCCAGGAGACTTTGGCTCAGTTCATGAGCATGTACACCACCTTGGCTCAGGCAGGGTTGCTTCCCCTTGCTGCAGCCACATTCCAGGCTGGGGGAGGAGCACAGACTCCTGTCGTCCGCACTCCTGAGCAGCAAGTGTAGGTTGAGCAGGCTCCCGAGATTATTCCCGCACCGCCTGCAGCGCCAGTTCAGCCCGGAGGATGGGGCAGCTGCTTCAGAGGACGAGCAACGGAGACTTGAGAGATTCAAGAAATATGATCCCCCAGTGTTCAGTGGATTAGCATCAGATGACAGATTTCTAGAGGAGTGTCACCGTATTCTTCGCACTATGGGCATAGTGGAGTCCAGCGGGGTTTCTTTCACTGCTTTTCAGCTTCGGGGAGCCGCCTATGATTGGTGGCGCACTTATGAGATAGACAGTCCATGAGAGAGTTAGTCCCCCAGAGTCTCAGGGACGCATGACGCGCAGAGTTTGAGCATTTGCGCCAGGGTGCTATGACCGTTTCGGAGTATGCTATCCGCTATACCAGGTTGGCCAGGCATGCACCGGCTTTGGTTGCTACAGTTCGAGAGAGAGTTTGCAGGTTCATTGAGGGCCTTATTCCACCCATCAGATCTAGCATGGCTCGAGAGTTGGAGATGGACATTCCTTATCACCAGGTAGTGAGCATTGCTAGGAGGATTGAGGGTATGCTCGCCAGGGAGCAAGGGGAGAGGGAGGCCAGGAGGTCTCGAGAGTCGGGTCACTACTCTGGTGCCCGCACGCCATCAGCAGGTCGTTATGGCAGAGGTTATGCGGGTCGCCCTGTTCATTCAGCTCTTCCAGCAGCCGGCAGTGCTCCAGCTCCACCTACACCTCAGGAGCCTTACTATGCACCTCCAATTTCTAGCGCGCCTCCTACGCGGGGTACTTCCAGAGGTCAGTCCAGCAGACCTGGCCCTAGTCAGTCACAGCCACCGCGTCCTCCTAGAGCTTGTTTCGAGTGTGGTGATACATGCCACATGGTTAGGGACTGCCCAGACTTGGTAGGGGTGCATCTTCACAGACTGCTCAGCCACAGCGTGCTCCTCAGAGTTCTCAGGCCATGGTCACAGCTCCAGCTGCTACCCCACCTGCCCAGCCTGCTAGGGGCGTAGGTCGGGGAGATAGAGGTCGCCCTCGAGAGAGGGGCCGGGCCAGATATTATGCTATTCCTGCTCGTACTAAGGTTGTTGCCTCCGACTCCGTCATTACATGTATTATACTGGTTTGTCACAGAGAGGCATCGGTTCTATTCGATCCGGGCTCTACTTATTCTTATGTGTCTTCTTACTTTGATCCTCATTTGGGTGTGCCTCGAGATTCTTTAAGTGCCCCCGTTTACGTTTCTACTCCTGTGGGGGATTCTCTTGTTGTGGACCGCGTTTATCGGTCATGTTTGGTTACTATTCGTGGTTTTGAGACCAGCGCGGACTTATTATTACTCGGTATGGTGGATTTTGACATTATTTTGGGCATGGACTGGTTGTCGCCCCATTTTGCTATTCTTGATTGTCACGCCAAGACCGTGACGCTGGCTATGCCAGGTATTTCGCGTATTGAGTGGAGTGGTACCTTAGATCATACTCCCAGTAGAGTCATTTCTTTTCTTAAAGCTCAACGCATGGTTGAGAAGGGGTGTGCCATGTATTTGGCTTCTGTGAGAGATATTAGTGTTGATACCCCTTCTATTGATTCGGTTCCAGTGGTACGGGACTATCCCGATGTATTTCCAGCTGATCTTCCGGGCATGCCGCCCGATAGAGACATTGATTTTGGCATTGATGTGTTGCCGGGCACTCAGCCCATTTCCATTCCTCCGTATCGCATGGCTCCTCCTGAGTTGAAGGATCAGTTAAAGGAATTGCTTGGTAAGGGTTTTATTCGACCCAGTGTTTCACCGTGGGGTGCTCCTGTTTTGTTCGTGAAGAAGAAGGATGGTTCTATGCGTATGTGTATTGATTATCGCCAGCTGAATAAGGTTACAGTGAAGAACCGTTATCCTTTGCCTCGTATTGATGATCTGTTTGACCAGCTTTAGGGCGCACAGGTGTTTTCTAAGATTGACTTGCGCTCAGGGTACCATCAGTTGAAGATTCGGGAGCCAGATATCCCGAAGACTGCCTTCAGGACTCGGTATGGTCATTACAAGTTCCTCGTTATGTCATTTGGGCTGACCAATGCCCCAACAACTTTCATGCATTTGATGCACAGTGTGTTTAGGCCGTATCTTGACTCGTTCGTTATTATTTTTATTGATGATATTCTGGTGTATTCCCGGAGTCGGGAAGATCATGAGCAGCACCTGAGGACCGTGCTTCAGACCTTGAGGGAGAAGAAGTTATATGCAAAGTTCTCAAAATGTGAGTTTTGGCTGAGTTCTGTGGCATTCTTAGGCCATGTGATTTCGAGTGAGGGTATTCGGGTGGATCCATGGAAGGTAGAGGCCGTGCAGAGTTGGCCCAGGCCGTCTTCAGCTATAGAGATTCGCAGTTTCCTTGGCTTGGCGGGCTACTACCGTCGCTTCGTGGAGGGATTTTCATCGATTGCTGCCCCTATGACTAGATTGACCCAGAAGGGTGCCCTATTTCAGTGGACAGAGGAGTGTGAGGC
>NW_017684396.1:7132-7603 GCF_001879085.1 Nicotiana attenuata
TTTCTTCTTTCCGAGCGGATCCAATCTCTGAATAGTACTGATTTTTCCAAGCTCTCCCTCATAGACGCTCTATGATCACCTATTTGAAGTCTTGCTTGACTGAAAGCGCTCTCTGATGCAACTGTTGAAGCTTGAATAGATAAAATATCCCGAGCCATCCTTGCAAGAACCGGAAAATGTTTTTCCCTTGTCTTCCACCATTCCAATAGATCAAAGGTGCCGTCTGGATTCTCCTTTTCAAGTCCCTGCGACAAATAAACTTGAAGCTCATTTAGATGTGAAGTCTCATCAAAATTATCACCTTGAGAACCCCTAAACTCCGTCCAAGATTTAAGTGCTTGTAGGCCCGCAGCTCTTTTAGATGATTGTGAACTAGACGAAGTAGGGGTTGGAATATTTGGCCTAGCATGATCTAACGCAAGTTGGTAAGCATTATAAATTGTTTGCGCATTTATTTTAATTGAGGCTTTT
>NW_017684397.1:0-7603 GCF_001879085.1 Nicotiana attenuata
AGGTTTTATGACTCGCAATGCAATTCCAAAGAATGCTGTGAATTATCCACACGTATGCGAGAATGATGAAGATGCAGTTACGCTTGTGGAAATTCTTATTTTAGAGTTTATTCTGTTTGGGAAAAATAACGATTCATGTGTGAATGAGGAGTATGCATCTATCATTGAGGACGAGAAGGCTCGTGTTGAATATCCCTGGGGTAATGTGGCTTATGAGAAGCTCATTCATTCATTCAAACATGTATTGGACAAGCAGAACAAACATCATGCAACTGAGTATAAACTTACTGGATTTCCATATCCGTTATGTGTTTGGTTCTATGAGCGCTTCCCAGATGTTCGGATGAGGTATGTAGCAGAGGATGAGTACCTTGATATGCCTCAGATCCCCAGGATGTTACGTTATGTATGCGTGGGAGAGCCTAAATTTCCTGAACTTTATTATATGTTCAAAACTCATGAAGTAAGTTACTTTTTATTTTGTAATAATATGCTGATGTATTAGTTTTTTTCTTCTCATAATATACTTTTTTGTATTAAACAGAGATATCGCGACTTTAGGGTATTGGATATAATTCCTACAGAAGAGGAATTGAATTCAATGCCTTTAATTAGGAAATTACCGTGCAGTAGGATTCGTTGAAATGTAGATAATGCAGTTCCTTCAACTAGTAAATCACCACTTACTCTGAGTCGACCAAACGAATTGAATCGAAATCCTGTCATTGGTAAATCACCACCTACAAAGAGTCGATCAAAAGAAGTGAATCAAACTCATGACATTGGTGAATTACCACGTAGTTGGAATCAACCAAAAGAACTGAATCAAACTCCTTTTATTGGCGAAGCATCTCGTACCAAGAGTCGTTCTACTCCATCTACATCTGACTTTGATGAAGATGAATTACTTGATAAAATATGCTCTGTAAGTTTTTATCTGAAGTTTTTTGGGTTTGTTTTTGTAAAAGTACAACATGTTTTTTGAGCTGAAGTTTTCTTCTATATTTGAATTTTTGTTTTGTTATCTATTGTAGAGGTTAACGACGGAGGTTCAAAGGCAAAATGAAAAAGAAAGAAGCACAATCGTGAACGAAGTTTTTGATAAATTTAAAAAGGAGGAGCGAACTGCTATTGTGGATGCTGTTTTTGTAAAAGTGAAAGTAAGCTAATTTATAGAGAAGTCTTTTTATTTGTGCTCATTTTATTCCGATTAATCATTTTTAGTAATTTTTTTTTCTAGGAATATTTCGATAAGAAGTGTGAACAGTTGTTTACGATTATCAACAAATCAATGGAATGGATCAAGAATATGACAGGATGAATGACTGTTGTGAAGATCCATTGGCTTTTGAAGGCAATCAAAATGTTCAAGAACAAGTTGAAGAGCAACGTTCCAGTCCTGATAGATTGAGCAGATATGTAAATGATGAAGCACATTTATCAACTGAGAATATTGGTAGTGAGGAAGGTGCTCATAATCAAGTTGTCGAGACTGAAGAACATACAGCTCATGATGCATTCCCTAATGTCGCAGATGATAATGCTACATATAATGAAGCAGCTGTCGGAGGCGTTGAACTTGTTCAACCACAAGGTGGAGAGAAAGGTGCAGATGATCAAGTTGTTGGCACTGAAAAACATTCACCGAGTTGTGCTTCGGAAAGTGATCAAGCACCTGTTGGTACTTCAAATCTGAAAGACGATCGGTATGCAGGAGTAATAGCGATTTGCAATGAACTTCTAGGTGTTGCTACACATGAAATTGTTACTACAGGTACAAATTACAAAACATGTTTTTTGGTGAATTTTTTGGTTTTGTAACTGGTGAACTTTCAGCTATAGAGCTGAAGTTTTTTTTATAACTGTCGAACTTCAGCTCTAGAGCTGAAGTTTTTTTTAGATAAGTGTTGAAGTTTTTGTTTGTGATTGGCTAACCTTAGCCTTGTTAGAGTTGAAGTTTTAATTGTTTTTTTTATAATATCCTGTAGTGAAATTTTCACTACATGTATAAAAAAATTTTGTGTTTTATATATAGAAAAATTACTTGATGTATTCCCCCTCTTTTATGAATATGCAGTGGAAGTTGAAACTAGTTGTGGTTCAATTGCCACAACTCAAAAACTCTGTGATGATGCTCATTTGAATGAAGGTAAAGTTGAGAAAACCCTTTCAGAGAATACTGCAATGGTTGTCGACGTTGATTCAGAGTTGAATGATGCTGGAAATGCTAATATTGAGAAAGGCATGCAGCCTGAGGAAAGCACAACGGAAGACAAACGTGAAGGTATTCTATAGATCATGAATTTATTATATTTGATCGAAGTATATTTTCTACATTTTGAAATTTTACATATTTTATTTTCTTTTTTATATTTTTGAATGATTTTTCAGAATTATTGGAGGCAGGTCGAAAAGAATTCGGTGAGATTCTGAAGCAATATGAAAAAGGAGAAATACATATATTCACACCTGTTGAGTCATAGATAGGTGTGAAGTGTGTTGGTATTATTTTATAAAATTTAGTGAGTATTAAAATATTAATTTTTTTTTTGCATGACGATACAGGATCTGTTGGAATGAAAATACCATCTGTGTCGCAACACTTAGACCAGGTAATTATTTTCTGCAATTCGATTACTGTCTTTTTTTTTGCCTAATGTGTATTCTGTATCAGTTTTATTTATGTTTATATTTTTCTTGCTTTTGCAGATCTCATCTGATGCATCAGAACTGCTTCCAAAACCTACGAGAAGGAAGATTTCTAGTTCTCCTATGTGTGATACCAGTGACATCCCCAACTTCAATATATGTTCATTTTCACTTGGTAGTACACAAGGGGCTGATTCAGAAGGTAATTCTGCTGCTGTTGGTGTTCGTGAAGAGACAGAAGAACGTCGTGAACAGCAGGGAATTGATCAAGCATCCCCCACGATGGCTGTAGTTCCCCACCCTGCTGCTGTACAACACCATTTAGTTGTGACGGAACAGCAGGAAGAGCAATCAAAAGGAAAAGAAGATAAAAAGGGGAAAAGGATGCGTATGGAGAGTATTTGGTTGAGATCTCCTTATGTAGTTTATAGGAAAAAGCCAAGGGGGCAAGATTGGATAGTACGAAAGAATAGAAGAAGGTGTCCCTTCCATTATGTTTCTCAAGACAGCGGATTGATCCAAAGATCTAAAAAGTGGTTGGAGATGGATGCCAGTGAATATGATTCCAATCCATTGAGATTAGCTGGACTTCATATTCAAAAATCATTCTTTACCGAGCTTATGGATCCTGACTCTGATCTTGCGGATGAAGTAAGTTATTAACTTTGTTTTTGAATTGGTTTTCAACTGTATTTCAAAAAGTTCAGTTTATTTTTTGTAGTATAGCTTTATTCATAGTAATCTGCTGAAGTTCTTTAGCTTATTTGCTAAAACTGAATATGCTTAAGTTTGTTTCATGCTGTTTTATAGTTGTGTAGTGTGTTTTTTGTAGACTTCATAGTGGTAATTTCACATGTTATCATTTGTCATTGTCCATTTGCAGCATATTGACGTGGGCGTATATTACTTGCGCAAAAAATATTGCTATCACCTTCCACATTATACAAAAGCAAAATGTGCAGTAACAGATTTACTTTTCGATCAATATATGACTATCCTGGATAGTGTTCATCCTTCAGAAGAAAAGTTGAAGAAAGGAAGCAAAAGAGAATGCAGATTCTTAAGAGCAAATCAAAGAAAAAGATGATATCCAAAGGACAGTTGAAATAGAAGAAGAAGAAGAAGAAGCGGTTATTAAGCCACTTACGGACTTTTGTTGGTATGAGGAAGAATCAACGAATGAAAAGGTGGCCAACTACGTAAAGGCCTTGACCTTTCCTGTGGTATCTCATGGGCATCTTGCAAAAAAGTATTCTTTCCATTTCGACTTAAGCCAAGGGAGGGCCAGATATCTACGCACTACTTTTTTGGATATCTCGACTTTGAAGATAAAATTATATATGTGTATGATTCCATGGGCAGTGTAACATACAAGTGTTCGATTGAACATGTCAAAATTTATGCCCGGTTGATTCCACATTGTCTCAAATGCTTGAATTTTGGGGAACTTAATAAATATTATGGGGACAGTCCTGTGGAAGAATTTAAAATTAAGTGGATGCACACACCGAAACAGATTAACAGGTATGTGTTTCACATATGTTTTACGATGTATCTTATGTTTATTATATTTTGCCCTTGTCTTAACTATTCTTTAATTTCTTTTTGATGTGTTTTTTGCAGTGTTGATTGTGGTATATTTGCTCTTAAGTTTATGGATATACGGTTGATGAGAGAAGATGTCTTCAATTTTAATCAAAGTCAAACATGGGAATTCAGGACAGAATTGGCTGCCAATCTTTGGGCTCATGGAAATTGGAAAAAAGATAGCAGCTATGACACTCCAGAAGAACGAGAAGGACATGATTATGGAGATTTTGAAGAGTCTCTGTGTGAATTTTTTGATTAGAGGATTGGTTGGTTTTACATAATTTGGATTAAAGAATATATATTAATTATTTTTTTAGTTCACTTTTGTGTCATTTACCAACTACTAGCATTTACTATTTTTTTTAATTGCATTTACCAACTACTAGCATTTACCACTTACATCTTTTGCCAAGTGCTTATGTTCTTACATTCAATTTCTCTGAACAAAAAACAGGTAACAATCTCTTCAGCATTTATAGATATTAAATTGAGTAGGTGCATTCTTTGGCTATATTAACAATCTCTTCACTTGAAAATTTCATAGTCATCCATAGACTTCTATCAGATTTCTTTAAATTTGTATTCAAAGAAAAACAAGGAAATGTTGGCTAAGACATGCTTATTGGGTGTAGCAGGGAGTTCGTGTGAAGCAAAGATAATGAAGGAGAAGTTGAAATACTTCATATGTGAAGGGGATTGGCCAGATCAAATACTCGAGCACCAGGAAAATTTGCTCTTTTAGGAAAAGGAGCAAATTTCCTGGTGCTCGAGTTTTTGATGTGGCCAGTCTCCGTCACATATGAAGTACTTTGGACTTCTCCTTCACTATCTTTGCTTCCCACGAATTTCCAGATGCACACCAGTAAGCATGTCTTGGCCAACATTTTCTTGTTTTTTCTTATGAAAGTAGATGGTAGTTGCTAAAAAACCAAGAAAACTCTTTGGTGGAAGACTGTGACGACCCAAAGGGTCATCACCTGTTCCTCATCCATTCCGTGCTTTCGAGGCCTTAAAACCTCATTTTTTTTCTTGCCTCGATTTGCGTGCGCAGTCCGGGCACGTAGCCGGAAAGCTTTTATGTTGAAGTATGTGAATTCCGCGAAAAATTTGAATAATTTTGATATTAATATGATTATAGTTGACTTTGGTCAATATTTTTGGTAAACGGACCCGGACCCGAGATTGGACGGTCCCGGAAGGTCCGTAGAAAAATATGGGACTCGGGCATGTGCCCGGAATCGAATTCCGAGGTCTAGAGCCCGAGATATGAATTTTTCCGTGAAATTGTTTATCTGAAATTATTAAGGAAAATGGAAAAGAAAATTGATTAAAAGACTATGGTATCGGGCTCGTATTTTGGTTCCGACGCCCGGTACAAGTCTTAAATATGTGTTAAGCGCTTTCTGTAAAGTTTGGTCGAAATCGGACGTCGTTTGACGTGTTTCGGACTATGAGTTCAAAGCTTGAAAGGTTATGAAGTTTAGAAGAAGATCATGTGTTTTGAGGCTTGATTCAATGATTTTGATGTTATTTTGGCGATTTGATCGCGCGAGTAAGTTCGTGGGATGTTTTTGAGGTTGTGAGCATGTTTGGTTTGGAGCCCCGAGGGCTCGGGTAAGTTTTGGATAGACATCGGATTGCATTTTCTCATTTTTAAAAATCTGGTATTGTCAGTGCTGGTGTCTTCGCATTTGCGAAGAAATGATCGCAAATGCGATATCGCTTGATCGCAAATGCGAAAAAGGGGAGACCTTGCTTGGGTCGCAAATGCGACAATATGTTCGCATATGCGAGGGCCGCCTAGTCGCAAATGCGACGTCTTCCTTCGCAAATGCGATAGCCCCATTTTCCCTCTGTGTTCGCAAATGCGGGAAGAGGCTCGCAAATGCGAGGTAGGGGTCATCGCAAATGCGATGTAATTTTCGCAAATGCGAAAATTGCCTCCAGACCCAAGTTCGCAAATGCGAACTAAAATGTTTGCAATTCCCACGCCTGTTTTGTTCGCAAATGCGAACCTATGTTCGCATTTCCCATATCCGAGGCCCAGCAAATTTTATACTTAGTCGAATTTTCATCACTTTTCACCATTCTTTCAAAACCCAAACACCATAGGCGATTTTTTAAGAGCAAACTTCATCCCAAATCATTTGTAAGTTAATTTTTACTCAATTCTTTCAACTTTTAACATCATTAAACATGTTTTCCACTTGAAATCAAGGATTTTCATGGGTGTAATTGGGGTTTTTGGGTAGAACCTAGGTTTTCCATAAATTGGGGAGTTGGACCTCGATTTGAGGTCCGATTTCAAAACAAATTATATATTTGAGTTCGTGGGGGAATGGGTAATCGGGTTTTGGTCCGAACCTCGGGTTCTGACCACGTGGGCCCGGGGGCATTTTGGGAAATTTTGAGTAAATCTTTGGGAAAATCGTTTTTATGCCTTCAAACTAATTCATATAGTGTTTATTAAAGTAATTGAACAATTTGTGATTAGATTCGAGCGAATCAGAGGTGGAACCATGAGGTAAAGCGATAGTTGAGGATTAAGTGGATTTCAAGGCTTTGAGGTAAGTGTTTGGTTTAACCCTAGCTTGAGGGAATAGGAGTTGAGTCTTGTTGCTAACTGCTATGTGATCGAGTACGATGTATAGGCATGGTGACGAGTATCTATACATTGGTGTCTAGCATGACCGTGAGTCCTTATAATGTGATTATCATGAACTTATTGTGAATTTCATGTTTATTGGAGTATTTCCATATATTGTGAATAACATGTGAATGGTGATATGATAATTTGATTCCTAGGAGCACTGGCTCGAACTGTGATACGAATATTGAAAGTATATGAAATGACTTGATTCATTGAGGAGCGTCGGCTCCAGTTGTAGAACGAATTGTGAAAGTATAAGTGATAATTGAACCTCTGGAGCATCTGCTCGAGTTGTGAAAAAGAATTGTGAAGTAAAAGTGATAAAGAGGAGAGATCATTATGTTGCCCTCTTGGCGGGCTATTGTTGGGTTGTGATTCCTCTGCATTGTGTTCTTAACGGATACTAGGGTCGCTCAGGTTAATGTTTCCTTGTGTCATATGATGACTATAGTTATAGATGGGTTGGTTGGGTGTGGTAGTCGGTTAGATATAGCTGAGGTGGTCAAGTGTGGTAATAGGTTGGTTATAGTTGTGGTAGTTAGATGTTGGAACTAATGTGGTAGTTAGATGTTGGAACTAATGTGGTTATAGTAATCCCCTTGCCAGAATATTTGAGAAGATGTTTTGTTCCCTTACTGGGAAGTCGTTATATTATTGTTTGTGACGGAATATGAGATAAGAAATTTCTTGGAGCTTGGGCTCCAGTGATATCGT
>NW_017684398.1:0-2241 GCF_001879085.1 Nicotiana attenuata
GTTCAAAATATTCAACGACAATGTTGATTATATTGAGTCAGTCAACAAGGCAGGAATTAGGCCTTATAAGTTGGGCATCAATGAATTTGCAGATTTGACAAATGAGGAATTTAGAGCGACTCACAACGGATACAAAATGTCTTCTCATCAGAAGTCATCAAAAACCATATCATTCAGGTATGAAAATGTGACTGCTCCCGCTACCATGGATTGGAGAAAGAAGGGTGCCGTTACTGGAGTTAAGGACCAAGGGCAGTGTGGTAAGTCAAATTATTAGGTCATGCTAATAATAACATTTTCTTTAATGAATATGCTATAGAAGAAAATCTTATTAAGCTGATAATGTAGGATATTGTTGGGCATTTTCTGCTGTTGCTGCTACTGAGGGGATCAACAAGATCAAAACAGGTAAGTTAATATCTTTATCTAAACAAGAACTCGTGGATTGCGACACAAGTTCTGATATGGGATGTGAGGGAGGTCTTATGGATGGTGCTTTTACGTTCATTATCAAGAACCATGGACTTACTACCGAATCAAATTATCCATACGAGGGAACCGATGGCACTTGCAAAACTGAAAAGGAATCCAACCATGCTGTTAAGATTACTAGCTATGAAGATGTCCCAGCCAACAGTGAATCTGCTTTGTTGAGTGCTGTTGCTAACCAACCTGTATCCGTTGCCATTGATGCTAGTGGATCAGACTTTCAATTCTACTCTAACGGTATTTTTACTGGAGAATGTGGAACTGAGTTATATCATGGTGTTACAACAATCGGATATGGAAAAACTAGTGACGGGAAAAAGTATTGGTTAGTGAAGAACTCGTGGGGGACTAGTTGGGGAGAGAACGGATATATTAGAATGCAAAGAGGTATTGATGCTGCAGAAGGAATTTGTGGAATTGCTATGCAAGCTTCTTATCCAACTGCTTAATAGCTTAGAAGCTTTGGTGCATGGGAATTTGTTGTTATCACCTTGCTCATATTTTATGTGGTGTGTCTAATGTGTATATATGCTACAAACTCCTTGTATGTACATAAGTGTTAAAAAGGCTTTCTATGTGAAAAGATTGGTAATGCGAGTGAATGATAGAAAAAATGCTTCCCCTATTTAAGACTTGGACTCCATAAACACGAGATTAATATATATACTGTCTTAGATTCTACTATTCAATCTTTGATTCTTTGGTTTCTCTGTCTTAGATTCCAAAAGTTCTTTCAACTCGTTTCTATCAACACTTGGCCCAAAATAAGTAATTTCTGTATGGACCCAATGTTGGCCCAAAAATAGGTGAAGTTTTGAAGACTGACAAAAGAACTCAGACATGGACCAGGTCCATCTTGTGAAGCACAGTCATGATCGACCCAAGCATGTGAGATGCACGTGAAGGAGATAAATCTAACTTATCAGAAGTGATATCTCCTGATCTGATCGAAAAGGTTGCATATTGGATAAGGAGAGAAAGACTCCTTACATGAATAGAACACATTTTAAGAAGAGGATAGTGTTAGAGTATGAGATCAACTAGAACTCTTCTACGATAGAAGAGTAGCATATGTATCCCAGTTAATCTCTAATTACTAACCCAATAAATATTAGTATTTCTTTTACAGGTAATGCACATAAGCAGAAGTTAAACTTAAATTGAGAGCAAAAGAGCAAGACAATTTTGCAAGCAACTTATGTGTGATTCAAGCGTGCAATCCTGAAGCTACTTGAGCAAGATAGAAGAACCAGTTCCAAGTGTCTATCTTTTATTCTAGTTCAATTGTAGTAGGTGATTTTACATTGTACCTTTCAACTTTTATAGAAGCAATTGTATTAGGTACCTTGAGTGTTCAAGTTAGAGTTAACTTGAAGTTGTCGCAACAGTTGAGGCTGTGTGCCACAACGGGATTAGAGTTAATCCTTAGGATTACAAAGAGTTTTGTAAATGCTGTTTTGGCTCAGTGATTTTAGTGGAAGTTTGGAAAAATCCTACTGAGTAATAGGTCGTGGTTTTTTCACCTTTTGAGCCAGGTGTTTTCCACGTAAAAATCTCTGTGTTCTTTATTTTCTTTAATTCTTATTCCGCAAACAGTAGTAGTTGGAACACATAGAAGAACCAGGTCCTTCTATAGTTCAGTTAAGCGAAAATTGGGTACCACACAAATCACCCCCTCTCTTGTGTGGTATTAAAGTATAAACCATCACCCAAAAACCAACTAGTAGTAAGTAAATAATGTTGGAGAACATT
>NW_017684398.1:6410-7602 GCF_001879085.1 Nicotiana attenuata
GAATTGTTTAAAAAGGTCGTGTACTATAAAAAAAGTGGAGTTTGATTGCTCGAGGACGAGCAATAGTTTAAGTGTGGGGTGTTGATGATAGGCTATAATTGCATATTTTAGTCGCTTATTACACTAGAATTTACTGCACTTTAATTGAGTTTGCGCATTAATCGCTAGTGTTTTGTACTAATTGTGTGTTTTATGCCTTGTAGGTGTGATTCCGAGCTATATAGATGTTATGGAATGATTTTAAGTGATTTGAAGCTTTGAAGTCTGAGTAAAAGCTCAAGGAATTAAGCCGGGATCGTGTTCGGAGGTCAAATTTGATAATTAAGTACGAATGAAGACTTGAGGAGGCATATTGCGCACTGTCTAGTAAAATAGACATAACATTTTGCTCAGAACTCCATTTGGGCTCCACAATATATGGTTGGAAAGCTAACTCAAAGGGCTACAACTTTCATGTTTTACGTTTTTCCAAATTCCAAACGGAAAAGGGTGAAAAACCGCGATTTTGCCGCGACCGCGGCAGAACCGCGGTAGAAGATGGTCGCGGACAGCTGAAGAATCAGAGGGCATGTTTTGCCGCGGTTCCACCGCGACCGTGGTAAAACCGCGGCAGGAAGCGAAAATTTCAGGGACTAAAGTGCAAAACATGGGATTTTAAGTCCTAAACCCTATATTAAACAAAGGAGGCCGGCCAAGAACAAGAGGAGGACATATTTTGGACACAAATTAGACCTAAGGAGGCGGAGAGACACTACTTTAGGGTTAGACAACACCCTTGGAGGCAAGAACACATTGGGAGCAAGGCGGAGAATTCTTCTACGAATTTTTCCTTCCTCTTCCATTTTTTTCATTGTTGGTTATGACTTTTAGTATTGTAGTTTTACATACTATTATGAATAGCTAATTTGTTATCTAGAGTTTGATAGAACCTTTTGTAGGATAAATTCTTGTTATGTTTTTATATAATTGAGCCATAGCTTTTCTCTATTTGTTCAACTACATTTATATTCTGGTTGATTGAAGAGCTCTCAATTAGCTGTGCCTATTTAGTATGCATAACTCGGGTAGAGAGTGCAGTATTTAGGTGATTGTTGAACAACACCATCCCCAGAGTATATAAGGGATCAATAACCGAGGGTTTAAAAGGCGGGATTAGGGATAACGAAGTCTTGGGTGCGATCTGAAGTGAGCT
>NW_017684399.1:0-3891 GCF_001879085.1 Nicotiana attenuata
GTGTATTGCTATGGTTCTCTTGGAATGAGTTAAGTAAAAGTTTCCATGTGAGGAAGTGTTTACCATGTTAGTGGTTCAGGAGTTGTGATGAAATTCTTGTACTATCGCAAGTTGGCTTGTAAGGTGCAGTGAGCGGTATGAAATTTGAAAGTGAGGAGCAAGGTTGCAGGTTGGTGTTGACAAGGATGTCACGAGCTCGGATGAGCATGAAAGGGATTTGGATGATCAGAGTAAGCTGGCATTGTCTTCAGCGTCACCTGAGATAGGTGTTTTGTGAAAGAGGCTTTGCATCCTGGTTACAGATTCTCAATTCGCTTTACAGCATTTGTGTGGCCGGGGGTATGGAGGTGCAGACTTGTTACCTGGTGCATGAGATCGTGGAAGCGTATCTCACGGGAAGATTGTATAAGTGTGACTTGCAGTCACTTGATTGATTGAAGAATGAAACCAAGTATGAAGATTGTGGTGATATAGTTAATTTGAGAATTTACGCTTGGAGGGCACTCGGTTTATTGGGTTGTGGACTGTGGAGGATTGCTCTGGTGATGATGGTTGTTCTTGTGTGTTATGGGAAAAAAGGGGTTATTATGGACACAGGAAAGATTATTGGCCTAGTTCGGTACGATCAGAATCGGCTTGAGATTTGTGAATTTTTTTAAGTATGAATATGGGCTCTAAGTGTATCTCCTTATGTGAATTTTATGTGTGGATCGGGTGGCACGCCGCCATGGTTATGTTGTTTGGATCGGGTTGCACGCCGCAACAGTGTGATGATAATTACAGTCCCTTGTATTCTATTCTGTGTGTTTTGTTTCCATTTTCGGAGGAGAGTTCGTATGATCCGCGTGAGTGGAGTAGTCCCTTCCAGAGCTCGTCTTTCTTATGTATCACGTTCGAGTTGGTAGCCTATTGGCACATTGTGGCATCATATGAGACTTTTGGTCATGTCTGGGTGGTTTGTTGCCTGAGCAGTTCGTACTGGGTGAGACAAGGTTATTGGATCTAGGATCAGTGCAATCGGATTGTATGAAGTATATTAAAGAGCAAAGATCATTATTTGGTTCAGAATGAGGTAATATTCTTGTCAGGTGTGTAACCTCAATGATTTGTTGACTTGGCAGTTGGTTATGAATTTCTATGCGTCTCCTCCGTCGTGCAAGTATTGTAAGAATTAGAAAGAGACTTATACATGTCATGAGGAGCATTGTGAGCATCATATTCGGGGAATGTCGGTTATTATGATCAGAGAATGTTATTATGGCCCTGCGGATGATCTGGTGCATGGTGAGAATTCGGCAAAGGTATGCAGTCATGTTCTGGTACATTGCGTAGTGATTGATACGACGTTCATATGTTGAAAGCAGGCCTGGCAGAGGATTTCGGATGTTGAAACTTGGTTCTAAGGCTTATTTGCCCAAATGGAAGAGGTTATCTTTAGATTTGATCGAGCTAATACGCTCAACTGGGTTGTAGTTGCACGAGTGGGTGCACGAGGTGCTAAACAGTGATTTCGGACAACTCCAGCACAGTTCTTAGCACGTTCGAGGATGAACGTATGTTTAAGTGGGAGAGAATGTATCGACCCGACCGGTCATTTGGAGCTCTAGCGCGTTGTTCAGCAGTTTGAGGCCCTAAGTAGCTTCACTTCAGGTATTACGACTTGTACGCATGGTCGGAATTGAATTCCGGGAAGTGCGGAGTTGATTTGGAAAGAGAATTCTCATTTCAGAAACTTTAAGTTGAAAGAATTGACTAAGATTGGATTTTAGAGTAAACGACCTCGGAATCGGATTCGAAGGTTCCAGTAGGTTCGTATGATGATTTCAGACTTGGGCGTATGTCCGGATCGGGGTTTGGAAGACCCGAGAACGTTTCGGCACCTATTGTGGAAGTTAGCATTTTTGGAAGAATTTTATAAGTTTGGGTTGAAGTGCATTTCAGTGTTATCAATGTCCGTTTGGGATTTCAAGTCTGGGAATAGCTCCGCATGGTGATTTTGGTATTGGGAGCGCGATCGGAAGTGAATTCGGAGGTCTGTAGGTCATTTTGGAGTCATTTGGCTAAAGATAGAAATTTGAAGCTTTTTGAGAAGTTTGACCGGAAGTGAACTTTTTGATATCGAGGTCGGACTCCGATTCCGGAAGTTGGAGTAGGTCCGTAATGTCGAATATGACTTGTGTGAAAAATTTGAGGTCAATCAGACGTGATTTGATAGGTTTCAGCATCGAATGTGGAAGTTTGAAGTTCTAAAGTTCATAAAGTTCGAATTGGGGTGTGATTCATGATTTCGGCGTTGTTTGATGTGATATGAGGCCTCGAGCAGGTCCGCATTATGTTTTGGGACTGGTTGGTATGATTGGTTGGGGTCCCGGGGGCCTCAGGTGGATTCCGGATGGTTAACGGATCAATTTTGGAATTTGAGGAATAATTGAGGCAGCTGATATCTGGTGTAACCGCACCTGCAAGGTTTTGGCCGCAGGTGCGGAGTTGTAGAAGCGGCCGGTTTGGGCAAAGAAGTGCAGTGACTGCAGGTGCGGTACTCTAACCGCAGATGCGGGTGCGCATCTACGCTGAGGAGACCACAGAAGCGGATTTTTGGCCCTGAGCCTGGGACCGCAGAAGCAGCACGTGCGCCGCAGAAGCGGGGGCCGCAAGAGCGGTTTATGCACCGCAGGTGCGAAAATCCTGGAGGCAGTGAGGTTCTTTTAAATCGGGGGTTGGGTTCATTTCAACCCCATTTCTTCCATTGGAGCCGATTTTGGAGCAACTTTGAGGTGCCATTTTCACCACCAAGCATGAGGTAAGTGGTTTGTGTTAGTTTTGAGTTAAATACATGATTGTATATGGATTTGAGCATGAAAATTTGTGGAAAACTTGGAGTTTGAGGGAAAACCTAGAAAATTAGTATTCTTGGATTTTGACCACGATTTTGGACATAAAATTAAGAGTAAATTATATATTTGAGTTTGTGAGGTTATGGGTAAACTTTATCTTCGAAAAAATTTCAAAATCTGGGCACGTGGGCCAGAAGACGTTTTTGTCAACTTTTCAATCGGGGTTAGGAATTGTTATAAATTGGATTATCATGAGTAATTGAGCATATATTAATGGATTTGCATAATTATTGGCTAGTTTTAGAGCGTTGTGCATCAATTTGAGTCTGGAATGCCGGTTATAGAACTTCGGAGTGAGGTGAGTCTCCTTTCTAACCTTGTAAGAGGGAATTGTCCCCATAGGTGAATTAATTGAATATGTGTTGTTAATTGTGGGGGCTACGTACGCACGAGGTGACGAGAGTCCGTGCGTAGCTACTATTATGCTTATGTCCGGGTAGTCTAAGACCCAAAAGCATGCTTAGTTGTAATAAATGCAATCTTATTGATAGTTTAAATTGCCTAAATCGTATCGAAGTGGCAAATGATTTTCTAAAAGAGTTAAACTTCATTTTCTTGACTTGTAAAAAGGGAAATTTACACCTCCTTGAATAATTGTTTCCTTGAAGAATGTCTTGATTGACTGTTTGAATATGTGTTTCTATGTGTACCTGCGTCGCATGTATGATTCACGAGGAGGGTGGTTGTTTATTTATATTTGACCGCGTCGTATGTACGATTCGCGAGCGGGGTAATAGATACATCTATGGTTCGCACCATTCGACCCTCTGGCAGTGCACAATTTAAATATTGTTGGATCGGGTCGTACGACCTCGGCATGATTTGCGCATACTTGTATTGTTTGCCTTGAAATTTAGTGAAATTGATATTGTTTCTTTCCGGCTTGAGAATAAATGTATAAATGATGAAAAGGAATTTGGGAATTTCCTATAAAAGAAAGAATTGTTTACTTGTTTCATTCTACTGAATTACAATCATGTTTATAAAGATTCTCAAT
>NW_017684399.1:5014-7599 GCF_001879085.1 Nicotiana attenuata
AGGTTTACTCAGTGTATGATTTAGAGATTCGGTATTTTATTCCCGGCGGGGGAAAGGCAATCGGGCTAAGAATGTTCAGATTTGGGTTGATGGAGTAACGAGGCTTGGTATTTGCGAGTGTGGTGGAATTTTCATCTATGATAAGGTGCCGTTGTCTTTTTTGAATGTACTAAGTTCGCCGATGTTAAGACCTTCTACGATTCGCCTTTGGGGTAGGATATTGTAAGATAACAATAGAGAAGCGGCTGTCAGAGATCGCGGGGTGTGGTGGTTCAGGATGGAATCGATGTTTATAATGTCGATGGCTCGAGAAGAGATGATCTCCGGAGAGGTTTAAAGTTAGTAGCGGTCTATTGGTTCAAGAGCTACTGAGTTATATTTTTTATCTAAGGCATCAGCTGAGCGGCGAAGGATGATGAAGGACATGTGGAAAGTGTCAAGCGGTGGTTAAATTTCTAGAAGGCCAAGTGTAAGAGGCGGAAGTCGAATAGTTGCTTAAAGAAGAGGGTTTGGCCAAAGTGGGAGAGTGGCAGAGCAGCACGTGGATTCTGTGGCAGGATAACTACACCTTTGAGGAAGGTTTGGAGTGATTTGGGAATTTTTAGTGGACGGTGATTGGGTCTATGAGCTTAATTTGAAATATTGGCTAGCATAACGCCGGGAGTTTTGATATGACGGAAAGGAGCTGCTTGAAATGAAGAAGGATACAACATAACTTTGAATTGGAAGATATTGTCGCACATTTAGTTCATGTCCACGAGGAGTGAATGGACTTGTGCAGCTGGTGGATGAGCACGGGCTCAGGATGGGTTATTGATGTCGTAGTAATTGTACCCCGTGCAGCGACGTTGGAAGATGCCGGCGCATAGTCTCCATATTTGGGGATGTCTCCTATGAGCAGATTAGCGGTCGCATGGTTGGCAAAGCTTCGGCGAAGGTTTCTATTAACTATCCGGCGAGAGGTCTAATATGTGAGTGTTGCTAGAGATTCAGAGTGTTCACGAAATGCTAAAGGAAGGATTTCGAGGAATCTAGCGGTTTAATTGCGCAAGGTCATGTCAATAAGAGATAAAGAATCTTGGTGGGTTCCAAAGTTGTGTAGTAATGGCTTCAAGCTAAGTGGGAGAGTCCCACCGCCTACGGTTGGATTGCTTGGTCGCCTATTTGTGAGATTTCTAGTTATCGGCATGTTGATGGGTTACCGCGACTAAGGAAAGAGAACATCAGTAGTAATTTGAGCAAAGGAATTGAAGAATGTGTTCTATAATTGGCATCATCGATTCATGTTCAGGCTTTGGGAAGACTCAGGATTTGTGTTTCGTACGGAAGTGATTTACAAGGAAGTGATTCAGTTGGGTGCTTCATCACGATGGATGTTCATGTGTCAGCGGAGCCTCGGAGCTATTTGTATTAGGGACCAAGCCGGAGTGAATGACTCTTAACAACGGTCCTAGTGAATTCAAAGGTTAAAAATGTGGTGCCTAAGGATTCAAGCCCGCGATATGTTTAAGAATCGAGATTGTGAAGCAGCTTATGATAAGAGGCTCAGAATGTTCTATGATGTTTTGACTTGCATTGTAGCATTAGGAGGAAAAGGAGAAAAAGACTTCGGATTCGTAGAGGAATTATCAGAATGGATGTACCAGTCGAGATGCAAATATGCGCACAAGGTATGAGGTGGTTCGTGGGATTTGAGACAGCATGGTCTCGTGTTACAAGGCCACTCGGGTTGAGTGCGTTATGTGTTGAATGAAGTTATTATTATTCTAAGGAAATTAAGGATAAATTGGAAGAGGTTGGATTGGTTATCCATGGTTGAATTGGCATAATGGTGGCAGTGATCATTTCCTTCAGCGTGATTAAGTTATGCAAGTGATTTGTGATGGTACGTGTAAGGCTTGTTGGCCGCCTTAATTGATTTTATTCGGAAGTATTCTAGTATTATGGCCTGCTAGGTGTAGGCGAATCCCGAAAAGGGCTATGGTGGCTTAGGCCACTACTTGAAGATTTGCATCTTCAACGGTTGTGAGAATTCACTCGTGTATTGCTATGGTTCTCTTGGAATGAGTTAAGTAAAAAGTTTCCATGTGAGGAAGTGTTTACCATGTTAGTGGTTCAGGAGTTGTGATGAAATTCTTGTACTATCGCAAGTTGGCTTGTAAGGTGCAGTGAGCGGTATGAAATTTGAAAGTGAGGAGCAAGGTTGCAGGTTGGTGTTGACAAGGATGTCACGAGCTCGGATGAGCATGAAAGGGATTTGGATGATCAGAGTAAGCTGGCATTGTCTTCAGCGTCACCTGAGATAGGTGTTTTGTGAAAGAGGCTTTGCATCCTGGTTACAGATTCTCAATTCGCTTTACAGCATTTGTGTGGCCGGGGGTATGGAGGTGCAGACTTGTTACCTGGTGCATGAGATCGTGGAAGCGTATCTCACGGGAAGATTGTATAAGTGTGACTTGCAGTCACTTGATTGATTGAAGAATGAAACCAATTATGAAGATTGTGGTGATATAGTTAATTTGAGAATTTACGCCTGGAGGGCACTCGGTTTATTGGGTTGTGGACTGTGGAGGATTGCTCTGGTG
>NW_017684400.1:0-7599 GCF_001879085.1 Nicotiana attenuata
AAGCTACTGAAAGCATAAATGAATATACAAAATGAGAGAGGAACAGAGAAAATATATACATCAATAGAGAGAGAGAGAGAGAGAGGAATATGTACATAATAAAAAGAAAAAGGAAAATGTTATCAGTTATTAGAAACTAAGTGTCAAATCATCCAAATATCAAATAAACTCCACCCCCTCGAATAAAAATAAGCATTGTCCCTAATGCTTAACAAAATAAGAATAAGGAAGGGTAAGAGTAAAGAGGACTCCGTATGTGATCTTGGACATCTCTGTGTCCATAGCAACGTCACCACCTTTAGCGTCCTCTAACTGGATCTCATCATCCTCGGCTCGGGGAGTAGCTGGGTTGGCGAACATCTGTCGCACCACCTCAGCAGTGTCAGTAGCCAGGTCTGGCTCCTCAGACTGGCCAGCTGGTGCCAGTGGTGCTGATGGTGCTGTTGGGTCTACTGGTGCTGCTGGATCTTTCTCCATCAGCATATCAAATGGAAGGTCTCCAGCGGCTGTTATCTTGGTGATCTCTCTCCTTAATCTGTCTACTGATTTCTTGGATGCTTGGGATTTCCTCGTCTTGTTTACCCGCTTCCCAAGATCCTCAATTACTGCTCCGTGTGCCACCAAAGTGGTCATGATGGTCTGTTGGTTCTCCAAAATCTTCTTCAATGTATCCTCCACTGCCGGAGGAATCTGGGGTGCCGGGGTAGATATCTGTGTTGCAACAACATTATAAGTCAGATAGCTTTGCAGTAGCTGTCTGCATCTAGTTGTTAAGGCTCACCAATGTTTGGGAGACTCGCATCGCAGATAATGGATGAGCAGGCATAGGCACCGACCTTAAAGTCGAAGTGGAGGGAACTGATGCTGAAGGCCCTGAAGATGGAGGTGGAAGCATGGTAGCTGTATTGGTGGAAGGCCTTGCTGTAGTGGAAGGCATGTCTGCTGAATCTGCAGCTACCACCGAAGCCTCATCAGATCGGCCTACAGTAGTAGTCGGCTGACCCTTATTCTTCGGGTTCCTCGGGCCCTTCAGAGAATACCAAGTGAAGGGCTTCTTTGCCCGCACCTTTGTGTCAAAACTCTTCGACTCCACCCCCGCATCCGTAAAGTATCCGTGATATTGTTGGGATACGGGTAGGAGCTGTCACCTTGCCTACCAACCAAAGACATGTTGGCTGATATCACGACACCCACATTGATTGGGTACCCGACCATGATAGAAGCGACTAGCACCGCCCGCGGGATTGGGAGATTGGTTTCATTTTGGTAAGGGTCTAGTCTGCTACACACAAATGTCTGCTATCCTTTTGCCTCAAAGTTGAGGGTGTTTCGCTGAATAGGAACCCCTACTATGATCCATGGTGGTGGTGGTTCTGGAGCTGCTAGAATCTCAGCTAGCCAAGGGCGAGCTGCATTACCCAGTGCTAACTTCTCCAGGTATTGCACAAGCTCCACATCCTCAAACCCTAAATATGCGTTTAGGGTTCTCTGATCAAACCTCACTTTAAAATTCCTCACTTTCGTCACCTTGGTCCCCTTCTTTATATGTGCCACATTGGCATAAAATTCCCGGACCAGGTGCTCTTTGGCATCCACCACACTTTGAGTGAACCATGTCCACCCTTTCCGCTCCCGGAATTGTCTCGACACTGTCGGGTTGTCTTTATCCAGATCTTTCAATAATAGCTGACGCTCAAGAGTGAGAAATCTCGACGGGCCACCACTCTCTGAAATTATTGAATGCAGCCAGACTGACGAACCTATCTTCCCATATTTCCTTCTTCTTTGACCTCTCAAGGCCGAAAACTCTGGTATCACCCCCTCGGCCATCATCCGGGATATCATCCATATCTACTTTAGTAGTTGGTGCATCGAGGGAATGTGTAGATGAGGCTTTGAATCCTGACTGTCACCTTCCGAACCCTCGAAAGTGCTCTCTGAGGTGGAAGGTTCATCTCGGAGTTGAAATCTCCCCTGAAGATGCTGTGGTTGTGATTGAGCATCAGGCCGCTCTTGCACAGAGTTGCCCTCCGATGCTTCCCTAGATGGGACATATGAACTTGATTCAGCGGGCTCTGCACCTCTACCTCTCCCGGCTGTCGCCATTTGGTTATAACTCTTTGTTAGGCGAGTGGTAAGGTACTCTTGACTCGGCCTCGGGAGGGTTCACCCCTCCCCTTTGATGTATCACCCCGACCATGTGACCTAACCATTTTCTATAATAAACAGCAACAGGAGTCAGTTCTAGTTTAAGTACACAATAGCAGACAGTTAAAGAACAAAAATATTTTTTAGGGTGGGAAGTGTGGTCCGCACAATTGCAAGTGCGGGTGCAGGTGGGGTTGTGCGGACCGCACAATTTTAAAGTGCGGCCGCAGTGATGAAACTGCGGTCCGCACAATTTTAAGTTCGATCGTACAATAGGTACCTCAAAAATGGCAACACTCTGAAGACAGAGAATGCCCTGATATGCGGCTGCACGCGCTTTTTTGCGGCCACAGTTGAATTTTTATGGACCGCACTATTTCAAGTGCGGTCCGTGCAATATTGCTAAACCAAATGCCCTAGCCTAAAGTTCTGCGAACCGCACAATTCTTTGTGCGGTGCACTTTTCAAAATTTATCGGGCAAAGTACTTAGTGTTTCTATTTTATGCACAATTGAACACGGTAGTAACAATTAAACATGATAAAAATGATACCCATTCCCCCTAATAGCAACTAAGAGTTCACCCAACATAATCTATAGCCCACATGGATATGAATTTGACAAATGGTCTGAAAATAACTAATCAATTATAAACTAAGTTAAGAAAATTGAAAAATTCTAGAGATGATTTGAACATACCAGTGATGAAGTGGTGTTAAGGAAGGATCAAAGATGCTAAATTAAGTGGCAGATGAGGGAATCAGTTGTGCGCAATATTTTTGCCTTTGTTTTAATTTCTTAGAATTTGGAAAGTTTCAACAGTAGAATGAGGTCTACTATTTATACTTAAATGGGATTGGCTAGGGGCTCAAGAGACGAGTGCGGCCGCAGAATTCCTTCTGCGGTCCGCACTCTGTTACCTGTTATGCAATTACCCTTTGTTGATCAGCGGTCCACAGAATTACGTGTGTGATTGCAGATTTTGGTGCGGACCACAGATTTCCTTGTGCGGACGAACAGTGGCCATTTATCTGACAAGTAAACTTCAGAGAGTGTGCAATTTTTCATCTTAAGTTGTGTGGTCCGCACAAGAATTGTGCCGCAAATCCCTTCTGCTGTGGCATTCAAAATTATGTGGTCCGCACAATACATGTGCGGTTCGCACTTTTTCCATACTTAGCCAATTTTTCTGAGCACAGTTCCTGTAAAGCGCACTTATTCCTGCAACACACTTCAAAAGCAGTTAGCACAAAATAAGACCTATCTAAATAAGAAGAAGAAGAAAAAGAAAAATAAACATGGGTTGCCTCACAAGAAGCGCCTGATTTAACGTTGCACCACGATGCAGATTACCATCACTTGAAATGAATTACTGCCACGACGCGGCCATCACCAACTTTTCCCAGATAATGCTTCACCCGGTGACCATTGACTCTAAACACCTCATCATTTTTATTCTTCAAGTCCAATGCACCAAAGGGTGTCACACCCACAACCTCAAACGGGCCACTCAATTTAGACTTTAACTTTTTGGGAAACATCCGTAACCGAGAATTGAAAAACAACACAAGATCACCTTCTTTAAACTCTTTGTTCCGAATGTACTTGTCATGGAGGTATTTCATCTTCTCTTTATATAAGGACGAACTTGTGTATGCATGGTACCGGAACTCATCTAACTCTTTCAATTGTGCCACCCTTAAGTTGGCGGCGACATCCCACTCAAGATCCAACTTATTTAAGGCCCACATGGCTTTGTGCTCAAGTTCCACCAGAAGATGACAAGCTTTTTCGAACACCAACCGGTATGGAGACATTCCGATCGGTGTTTTATAAGCCGTCCTATAATCCCATAAAGCATCATCAAGTTTCTTTGACCGATTCGTCCGGTTAGCATTCACTGTTTTGGACAAAATACACTTTATTTCCCGGTTGGAGACTTCCATTTGACCGCCTCCTTGTGGATGATAGGGGGTCGTGACTTTATGAGTGACACCATACTTGGTGAGTAAGCTGTCGAAAATTTTATTGGAAAATCCCCCATCACTTATGATAGCCCATGGCGTATCAAATCTTGTAAAAATATTCTTCTTCAAAAATGCCACTGCACTTCTCACCTCATTGTTGGGTGAAGCAACGACATCAACCCATTTGGAGACATAATCAACCGCGACCAAGATGTAGGTGTTTCCATAAGAACTCACAAAAGGACCCATGAAGTCAATGCCCCACACATCGAAAATATCAATCTCCAAAATGGTGGTGAGGGGCATTTCATTTTTCTTTGAGATTCCACCCGCCCTTTGACATTCATCACAATGCTTGACGAGATCACATGCATCCTTGTAAAGAGTGGGCCAATAGAAACCGTAACTTAATACTTTGGCCGTCGTTCTTGCTCTACCATGGTGACCACCATATGGCGAAAAATGACAAGCCCCAAGAATTTCAACTTGTTCCTCCTCCGGTACACATCTTCTAAGCACTCCATGCGTACAAATCCGGAAAAGGTATGGTTCTGCCCAATAATAGTCTTGACAATCCCGTTTGAGCTTCTTTTTTTGGTTTGAAGACAACTCAACCAGGATGATACCACTCACAAGAAAATTTGCTAGATCTGCGAACCATGGCACCTCTTTCATTGAAATAGGCAAGAGTTGGTCATCGGGGAAAGAGTCATTGATTTCAAGGCCATCATGTGGCCTCCCCTCCTCCTCCAAACGAGACAAGTGGTCCGCCACTTGGTTTTCACTCCCTTTTTGATCTTGGATGTCTATATCAAACTCTTGCAGCAAAAGTACCCATCTCATCAATCGGGCTTTGGAATCTTTCTTGCTCATAAGATAGCAAAGTGTCGCATGATCCGTATGGACAATTTCTTTTGCACCCATCAAGTACAGACGGAACTTCTCAATAGGAAACACAATGGCAAGGAGCTCTTCACATCTTTCCAACACTTTATCCAAGTTTTCTAGACAATCATCAAAAGAATTCTCAACCACCGAGAAGTCATCCAAGAAGACTTCAAGGTAATCCTCCACCATGTCTGTGAATATCGCTATCATGCACCTTTGAAAAGTCACCGGTGCATTGCACAACCCAAATGGCATCCGCGAGAAGGATAAAGTACTATAAGAACATGTGAAAGTAGTTTTCTCTTGATCCTCCGGAGCAATAAGAATTTGATTGTAGCCAGAATACCCATCAAGGAAACAATAGAAAGCACGGCCGGCCAATCTATCAAGCATTTGATCCAGGAAGGGAAGTGGAAAATGGTCCTTCCTTGTGACTTTGTTGAGCTTACGGTAGTCCATACACACTCTCCACCCGGTCACTGTTCTTGTAGGAATCAACTTATTCTTATTATTGGTGACCACAATTATGCCCCCTTTCTTTGGGACACATTGAACCAGAGAAGTGCACGAACTATCGGAAATGGGGTAAACGACCCCGACATCCAACCACTTGATGATCTCCTTTTTGACAACCTCTTGCATGGCTTCACTGAGTCTCCTTTGATGTTCTATAAATGGTTTGGCATCTTCCTCAAAGTTAATCTTGTGCATGCAAAAAGCGGGGCTTATCCCTCGAATATTTGCCAATGTCCATCCAATAGCCTTCTTCCTCTTTTGTAGCACTGCCAATGTAGAATCTACCTGCACGTTAGTCAAGAAAGAGGAAAGAATAACATGTAAAGTAGAAGAAGGGCCAAGAAATTCATACCAAAGATGTGGAGGCAATGACTTCAAATCCAAGATGGGAGGCTCCTCAATTGAAGGCTTTGTTGGAGCAGTGGTTCTATTTTCAAGATCCAAGGACAATTCGCGGGGCTTATAAGTGTACGACCCCATCCCTTGCAAAGAGTTCACACATTCCACGTAATCCTCTATCTATTCATCATCAGAGTTGAGCAAGACGGCCTCCAATGTATCATCAACATTAACTGCAACACTTGTTTCATCCACAATTACAGTCACCAAGTCCACGAAAGAGCACACCTCATTGCTATTGGGTTGCCTCATAGATTTACACACATGGAAAACCACCTTTCATCACCAACTCGGAAGGTAAGTTCTCCGGCTTCAACATCAACTAGAGCCTTCCCCGTAGCAAGGAAAGGTCTCCTAAGAATAATCAGCACCTCATAGTCAACCTCACAATCAAGAATAACAAAATCGTCCGAAATAATGAATTTATCAACGCGAACCAACACGTCATCAACTACTCCCAATGGTCTCTTCATGATACGGTCGGACATTTGTAATCTCATAGATGTGGGTCTTGGTTGCCCAATTCCTAATGTCTTGAAAACCGAAGAGAGCATCGAATTGATACTTGCCAATGATCATAAAGAGCTTTAGCAAATTTAGCACTTCCAATGGTACAAGGAATTGTGAAAGCGCCGGGATCTTCTAATTTAGGAGCCATTGAATGCACAATTGCACTCACTTGATGAATCATCTTTATAGTTTCACAATTCATCGACCGCTTCTTTGTCACCAAATATTTCATAAACTTTGCATAACCGGGAATTTGCTCCAAACCTTCAACCAATGGCACATTGATAGATAGACTCTTCATCATATCAATGAACTTTTTGAATTGATTCTCGCCATTTTGCTTGGAAAGCCTTTGTGGATATGGAGGATGAGGCCTAGGCATTGGTGCCTTAGCTTTTTAACAATGTGCTCCCTAGATGGGTTCACTTCCTCTTGAGCTTCCTCCACATTGTCATCAATATCGATTCGCGCTTCATCATTTGCTTGCACCACATTGTTCGGGGTCTCATCTTCTTGTACCATTTTCTCATCATCCACAAGTTTCCTTTGACTTGAGGTAGGTGCATGCCCACCTTTTCCACTCCTTGTAGTAACGGCCATGGCATGTCCCGTGTTGTTCCCACCCTTTGGGTTCACCACCATGTTACTTGGTAGTGCCCCTTTAGGACGAGTCAGAGTCGGCATTCTTCTCCATAATTTTTTTGAACATATTCTCAATTCGTCCCATCTCATTGTTGGAAGAACTTGGACCATGGGAAGGATAACGAGGCCCGGTTGCTTGGTTGTTGATACATCGGGGGCCTTTGAAAGCCCGACCCCCGATTGCCTTGATTATTGTTCCATCCCCTTTGGTTGTTGCATCCCCAATATCCTTGGTTGTTGCCACTCCAATTGCCTTGGTTATTTCCACCACTCCAATTTCCTTGATTGTTGTTACAATTCCAATTACCTTTGTTGTTAGAATTCCAATTACCTTGATTACCTTAAGGTCGGCATTGTTGTTGATTCGGGCCTTGAGAGTTGTTTCTTTGCCCTTGAATGTTGTTCACGCATTGCACTTCTTCCTCTTGTTCATTGTAAGATTCATCTTGATCAAACCCACTATCTTCTCGCACATAATTCTCCACACGGTTTTGCACTTGTGGACCCTTTTTCCTTCTCTAATTCTACCA
>NW_017684401.1:0-4462 GCF_001879085.1 Nicotiana attenuata
ATCTCTTTATCTACTAACTCTATAAATTGCAGGATGTTCTCACATTAAAGGTGTTGCATAAAAACGCAGAAGCTAAACGTGAATTGGGAGCAAAATAGCAATGCTTTTTGCAAGCAATTCGTATGTGATTCAAGTGCGCAAACCAGAAGCTACATGAACCAGATTGAAAAACCAGCTCCATAAAAAGTTTTATGTGTCTTTCTTTATTTCTAGTTCAATTGTAGTAGGTGTTCATATTGTACCTTTCAGCTTTCATAGAAGCAATTGTATTAGGTAATTTGAGTATTCAAGTTAGAGTTAACTTGAAGTTGTCGCAGCAGTTAGAGGCTGGTTGCCACAACAGGATTAGAGTTAATCCTTAGGTTTACAAAGAGTTTTGTAAATGCAGTTTTGGCTCAGTGATTTTAGTGGAAGTTTGGGAAAATCCTACTGAGTAGTAGGTCGTGGTTTTTTCACCTTTTGAGCCAGGTGTTTTCCACGTAAAATCTCTGTGTTCTTTATTTTATGTACTTTTAATTCCGCAAACAGCAGTAGTAAGTATACCTAGAAGAACCAGGTCCTTCCAGAAGCAGTTTAAGCAAAAATTGAGTACCATACAAATCACCCCCCCTCTTGTGTGGTATTGACGTTTAGAACATCAATTGGTAACACCTTAGGAAAAGATCAACATGAGTGCGCCACCTGGGAACTGGGAAGGGCAATCCACTGATAGGCCTCCACTCTTCAATGGCCACTACTACTCTTGGTGGAAAAACAGGATGAGGGATCAAATCATAGGAGAAGACTATGAACTCTAGGACATAGTCACTGATGGTCCTCTAGCAACTACAAAGAAGAATGCTGAAGGAGTGGATGTGCCAAAAACAAGAGCTGACTGCAATGCTGAGGACTTGAGGAAGTGGGAAAAGAATGCAAAGGCCAAGAAATGGCTTGTGTGTGGACTTGGTCCAGACGAGTATAGTAGAATTCAAAGTTGTACCACTGCTAAGGAGATATGGGACACTTCACAAGTGGCTCATGAAGGAACTCCTCAAGTAAAGAGATCAAGAGGAACACTGCTATATTCTCTGAGAATTTTACCATGATGGAAGGAGAAACCATCCAGGAGATGTACACAAGGTTTACAACACTAACAAATGAACTTAAATCTCTTGGAAGGGTTATTCTTGAAGAAGACAAAGTTGAGAAGATTTTGACAAGGGTACTGCCAATCTCTTGGGAAAGCAAAATCACAGCTATTCAGGAATCAAAGAACATTGCCACTCTTAAATTGGATGAGCTAATTGGAAATCTCACTGCCTATGAACGTAGAAGGCAAACCATGAAGATGGATGCACCCAAGAAGGAAAGAAGCATAGCATTCAGAATCACCGAAGGTGCTGATCTAGAGGAGGATGAAATGACCATGATCACAAAGGATTTCAAGAAGTACCTAATGAGAGAAAATGGTCCTTCAAGAAGTGGAAGCTACACAAACCAAGGGTTCCTGAAAAACAAACCAATGAGGGGTGTTAGAAGTGTGGGAATACTGATCACCACATCAAAAACTGCCCTCAATGGGAAATTGAATGGAAAAAGGAAAGAGCTGAACGAAGGAACAGGAAGAAGGAACAGGTTCATCACAAGAAGAATAAAGGATTAACAAAGGCTATGGTTGTGTAACGACCCGGCCGGTCATTTTTGGAATTTACGCCCCGATCCCCCATTAACTGCTTCCCCTAAGTTCATTTTTGCTATTTTGGTTTGCCGGGACATTCGGTGTTGAGTTTTGGAATGTTTTGGGACACTTAGTCCCTAAATGAGGGCTTAAGTGTTGAAAATGGTCTGTAATCAGAAAAGTGTGAAGACAACCTCGGAATGGAAATACGATGGTTCCGTTAGCTCCGTTAGGTGATTTCGGGGTTGGGAGCGTGTTCGGAATGTATTTTGGAACCTCGTAGCTCATTTAGGCTTGAAATGCCGAAGTTTGAGTTTCTGAAGTTTCCGGTCCGATAGTGAATTTTTGATCCGAGGTTCGGAATGGAATTTCGAAAGTTTCTGTAGCACCCTTATGTCATTTGGGACATGCGTGCAAAATTTCAGGTCAATCGGACGAGGTTTGGTTAGGTTTTTGATCGACAGCGTGTTTTGTTGGAATTTGAAGTTCTTAGGCTTGAATCCTTGATTAATTCGTGTTTCCGACGTTGTTTTAGGTGGTCTAAGGATTGGTACAAGTTTGAATGATGTTATAGGATATGTCCGTAGGCTTGGTTGAGGTACCGGGGGCCTCGGGTGTGTTTCGGATGCTCAACGGAGCATTTTGAAGTTTGGAAATGTTGCAGAAAGTTGCAGGTCTGAATTCCTTCTTCGCGTTCGCGAAGAAGGCACCGCGTTCACGTAGTAGTAGCCTATCCTCTCATCGCGTTCGCGGCCACTCTCCCGCGTTCGCGTAGTGTAAGTCTAGAGAGGGGGGCCCGTTCCTCTTCGCGTTCGCATAAGATCACCCCGCGTCCGCGTAGCTTCACTATTTCCTCCATCGCGTTCGCGTAAGCCTTGTCGCGTTCGCGTAGTTCTTGATCCCCTGGCCTTCGCGTTCGCGCTCCTCCCTTCGCGATCTCGAAGGGCATTTTTGGGCCCTGATATTTTCCTTCCTCGGGAACGCGTGCTTCCTATCGCGTTCGCTATGCTTTAGACTCCTGAACAGTACTTAACATTTCAAAAACAAGGTTTTGCCATTTTTATCAAAACTCAAGGTTTGGAGCTCGGATTTGGGAGCAATTTCAAGGGTTTTTCAAGGGCAATCACTGGGTAACGATTCTCTACTCTCCTATGACTAAAACCCATTAATCTAATCGCAAATTCACCCTTTAATTTCGTGTTTTTGAATGGGAAGTGGGTAAACTTCTTAGACCTAACTATGGGGTTTTGAGGGGGCATTTGACCTCCGATTTGGGAGATTTTTATATGGTTAGACTCGTGAGAGTACGAGAGTTTTGAAAACGTAAAAGTTATTCGATTCCGAGACGATGGCTGGAGGGGCATTTTGGTCATTTTACCTATTTTCGCGCCCTAGCTCTAAATTTAATAGTGGAATCAGTTGTTTGCAATATTATTTATGATATGTAATTGAATTGAATAAATTTGGGCCATTTGGAGTCGGATACTCGTGGCAAAGGCGTGGTTTCTATTGATATTGAGCCGGTTCGAGGTAAGTGGCTTGTCTAACCTTGTGTGGGGGACCTTTCCCCTTAGGATTCGTTATTTGTTGATTTGAGTGCCTTGTACGCGAGGTGACGGGCGCGTACTTGAGCCAACTGTTGGAAATCCGTTTTTTTTAAGATATTGAGATTTAGTTCCTTTCATATTTGCTTTATTCTACTTGCAATAATAACCTGTGCTAGATTAGGAAAGCATGTTTATTTGATTTAACTTGCCTAATTGCTTAAGTTGCCTTAACTGTACTACGTGAAGCATGCTAGGCCAGTACTACCTGTTGCTTGTCTTTGTACTTCGTTTCCGTGTACCTTCTGGTTGTGATTACGCATTTACATTGGGACTACGGATATGGGATTCCGGTAGCTCCCCCCCCCCTCTTGTTTGTTTACTTTGGGACTACGGGTTCGATTCCCGGTAGATACCCCTGCACTTTTACTTTGGGACTGCGGGTTAGATTCCCGATAGATCCCCCTGCACATTGATAGTTGGACTACGGGACGGTATCCCGGGAGATCCTTCGGATATACACACATGATGGACTACGGGACGGTATCCCGGGAGATCCACTGGACAGTTGAGAAAAGGACTACAGGACGGTATCCTGGGAGATCCTCATTGTTGCCATTGGTGTTGAGCTGTACTTATTCTGTGGTTGTTCCGTTCTTGTGTATTTGTTATTGCCTTGTTTAACCTCTCTTCTTACACTGTTGTATTTATTATTTCTGTCAGATTATCATACTGTTAATTATTGTTATTACTATATTTTGCCTCAGTATGGCCCTGACCTTCCTCGTCACTACCCAACCGAGGTTAGGCTTGGCACTTACTGAGTACCATTGTGGCGTACTCATGCCCTTCCTGCGCATGCTTTTCATGTGCAGATCATCCAGGTACCTCTACTCAGACGCCCTATCAGTGAGGCAAGAGGACTACAGAGACTTCGAGGTAGATCTGCTGCGTCCGCAGACCGACGAGTCTCCCTCTTATTCTATCTTTAGTATTTAGTTTTTCCTTCTTTCGGTTGTTAGGAATTCTGGAGTTTGGAACCTTTACTATACACTTCTGTAGCCTGTGTTCCCCGTGAGTTTCCGGGTTTTGGGAATTGTTTTAGACTTGTGATATTGAGTTGTACTTGCCAAGCGGCATTCAGTACAGTTCCTTTTAGATATTTGATTTGATTTTCTCTATTTTTCCGCAATTAATATATTTCCGCAAATGTTCGGCTTACCTTGTCATGGGGACCAGGTGCCGTCATGACATGTTCACG
>NW_017684401.1:6955-7599 GCF_001879085.1 Nicotiana attenuata
AGGTGTTCTCTAAGATTGACTTGCGCTCAGGTTACCATCAGTTGAAGATTCGGGAGCCAGATATCCCAAAGACTGCTTTCAGGACTCGGTATGGTCATTACGAGTTCCTTGTTATGTCTTTTGGGCTGACTAATGCCCCGGTAGCTTTTATGCATTTGATGCACAGTGTATTCAGGCCATATCTTGACTCGTTCGTGATTGTTTTTATTGATGATATTCTGGTGTATTCCCGGAGTCGGGAAGATCATGAGCAGCATCTGAGGACCGTGCTACAGACCTTGAGGGAGAAAAAGTTATATGCAAAGTTCTCAAAATGTGAGTTTTGGCTGAGTTCTGTGGCATTCTTAGGCCATGTGATTTCTAGTGAGGGTATTCGGGTGGATCCGAGGAAGGTAGAGGCCGTGCAGAGTTGGCCCAGGTCGTCCTCAGCTACAGAGATTCGTAGTTTCCTTGGCTTGGCGGGTTACTACCGTCGTTTTGTGGAGGGATTTTCATCGATTGCTGCCCCTATGACTAGATTGACCCAGAAGAGTGCCCCATTTCAGTGGACAGAGGAGTGCGAGGCGAGCTTTTAAAAGCTCAAGACAGCTTTGACTACAGCCCCTATCTTGATGTTGCCTACCGGTTTGGGGTCTTATACAGTT
>NW_017684402.1:0-7596 GCF_001879085.1 Nicotiana attenuata
GGTGGGCTATGTCAGGGGATGATTGTAGAGAATTGTGACGGCCTGTGGAGGCATTCCTATTTGTTTAATAATGTGATTGTGGGTTGCTTACCGGTATGAGCTTTATCGCTTGGAAGTTGTGAGGAAACATCGTACGTGCGGTCCGTCTCCTTTTCGTGTTTACTAGCTGGTAGAATTTTGTTAGAAACATTTGCACAAGCATACACGTAGCTGAACACCCCTATTAGAGGTGAATTCCTCCTGATTTTGCTAAGAGTGGAGGTACGCCCTCGTTTATCCATTATGTTAGTGAGAGTGGCCCTAGTTAGCCAGTTAGTTGTCGGTATGACCATAAGATTGATGGGGCACAGGATGCCAATTGTTAGATTTCAGATGCTGGGTCTTCGCGAGTTGTGGTTTGTCCGAGACTTGGTGAAATTGTGGAAAGAGTTGGATAAGACCTTTGTGAACATCATTGTAGGATATGAGTTATTGACTTGTTTTCCCATTGCTGTGTTGTGACCTTAGGATTTGGATTGTGATTCTGCCGTCATTTCCTATCCTCATTTATTATATCCTCGCTGTTACTTGTTGTATTTTTTTCCCTTATTGTGAATTGTAGCATTCTTGGTCATTCATGCAGTCTTTACATATTTATATGTCATTTCCATTGTTCCTATGATTATACTGTTTATTGACCGGTAGGTGCCTTGACTGTTCCTCGTCACTACTCCACCGAGGTTAGTCTTGATACTTACTGGCACCGCCGTGGTGTGCTCATGCTACTCTTCTGCACATTTTTGTTGTGCAGATACAGGTACTCCCACTCAATTCTGTCAGTCCTGGAAGGAGGCGTATCGGTAGAGACTTCGAGGTATATCTGCTACGTCCGCAGACCAAAGAGTCCCTTTCCAGTTTTCTGTAATAAGTATAGCTCTTTCAGTATTTCTCCTTTGTATAGATATTCTTGAGTCAAAGCCTCTTATGTATCCCTTAGCTTGTGATTTGTGAGTTCCCGGGTTTTGGGAATTGTTTTAGACTTGTGATATTGAGTAGTACTTGCCATGTGGCATTCAGTACAGTTTCCTTTAGATATTTGATTTGATTTTCTCTATTTTTCCGCAATTATTATATTTTCCGCAAATGTTAGGCTTACCTGGTCATGGGGACCAGGTGCCGTCATCACATGTTCACGGGTGGTGAACTAGGGTCGTGACAAGTTGGTATCAGAGCTCTAGGTTCATAGGAGTCACAGATCACAACCCGGTTTATTAGAGTCTCGTGGATCGGTACGGAGACGTCTGTACTTATCTGCGAGAGGCTATGTAACCGTTAGGAAAAATTCCACTTCATTTGATTTCGCTGTCGTGCGAGATTTTGACATCTACAATCCTAAACCTTTGTCTTCTACTCTCTCACAGATGGTGAGGACACGTACTACCCGAGGTGATCAGGCACCCGCGCCCCCTGCTGCAGCCGTCGGAGATCGGGGCCGGGGTAGAGTTCGAGGACGCGCACGTGGTGCAGCGAGAGCACCTGCGCGAACTGCCGCTGATGTACCACCAGCAGATCCAGCCGGAGCCCAGGCACCTGACACGCCTACTGCTACTACTACTCCAGCCCTTCAGGAGACTTTGGCACAGTTCATGAGTATGTTCACCACTTTGGCTCAAGCAGGATTGCTTCCCCTTGCTGCAGCCACATCCCAGGCCAGGGGAGGAGCACAGACCTCCGCCGCCCGCACTCTTGAGCAGCGAGCGCATGTTGAGCAGGTCCCAGAGATTATTCCTGCGCCGCCTGCGGCACCAGTTCAGCCCGAGGGCATGGCAGCGGCTTCCGAGCAGGAGCAGATGAGACTAGAGAGGTTCAAGAAGTATGATCCTCCGGTGTTCAGTGGATTAGCATCAGACGATGCCTTGGGGTTTCTTGATGAGTGTTACCGTATTCTCCGTACTATGGGTATCCCTGGATCGAGCGGGGTTTCTTTCACTACTTTTCAGCTTCGAGGAGCCGCCTATGATTGGTGGCGCACCTATGAGTTAGACAGCCCAGACGAGGCAGTTTCACTGACTTGGACCCGGTTTTCAGATATGTTTCTAAGAGAGGTTGTTCCTCAGAGCCTCAGGGATGCATGGCGCGCGGAGTTTGAGCATTTGCGCCAGGGTGCTATGATCGTCTCGGAGTATGCTGTCCGTTATACCATTTTGGCTAGACACGCCTCAGCCTTGGTTTCTACTGTTCGCGAGAAGGTTCGTCGGTTCATTGAGGGGCTCATTCCTAGCATCAGGTCCAGCATGGCCCGTGTGTTGGAGATGGATATTCCGTATCAGCAGGTGGTGAATATTGCTAGGAGGATAGGGTATGCATGCTAAAGAGAGAGAGGGCAGGCAGGGTCATGAGGGAGAGAGCAGCCGAGATCAGGAGAGAGAGCTTGAGGAGGCGAGGAGGCCTCGTAGGCCGGTGAGATATATTGGTCCTTATTTTGGAGGCAGGGTGCGTCATGGTAGAGGTTTTGCGGGTCAGCCAGTTCAATTCGCGCTTCAGGCTTTGCATGGTGAATCAGGTGCTCATAGGTCTCGGAGTACCCGCATCGCACAGTTTCCACCGCCTCGTCAGCAGAGAGGGTGCTTTGAGTGTGGAGATACTAGCCACATGATGAGAGATTGTCCCAGACTTCGGACCGGTGTGTCCCAGCGAGGTATTCAGGCAGGTAGAGGGTGCCCAAGAGGGGGAGGCCCAGCTCGTTGATGCGTTTCATATAGTAGGCTTGAGGTCAGTGCGCCAGTTGAATGTCATTCAGGTACGGATTCGGTTTGTTATAGAGGGGCACTATCTGTAGTTCACCACAGTTCTGCTTATCGGGGTGAGTTCCCTTATTTGTTGTTCCATTTATGAGTGCGTTTCATGATTGTACTCTGTCTACGTGATTATTCTGTTGGGAGGTTCTATGAGTGATAGCCGTGTCTATCATCCGTTCCTAGCTGTTGTCGAGAGTTATGAGGCTAGTAGTAAATTCATGTTGTCTGTTTCGGTAGGTTTGATGTGATCTCTGAGTATTCTTGGTTACGAGCTGTGATTTCTATGCTCCACCGGTGTGGGAGCCATCCTGTGTTGTAATTGTAGACGGAATTGATCTAGTGAGAGTCTCTAGATGGGTTGATGTGTGCCCTACTTGTGATTCAGTAATGAGGGCGGGACCCTCGTGATTTCAGGTGATTTGATATGTTGAGACCGGGGGGTGTACTTCGGTGAGAAGTTATATCAGTATAAGATCATTGTGAATCTTTTATATGCTTTCATTCTTTCTTGTTAGATGTTTTGTCGATTTGTGTTTTAGAAGAATTTGTGCTAGTTTGATTTTTTTGTTAGTTCCTTTTGTGTTTCCTTTCTCATATTCAGTCATTTCCGTTCTATGCTTCTTGAGTTTTAGCTTGTGGGGTGTGTACCCGTTGGTGTTGGCTGAGATTTGGTTATTCGGGTGTTTTGTTATGCGGTTTTCGTGGTTATTGTATCATCGCCAGTGTTGTGGAGGTTTGAAAAGAGTTCCTGTTGAATATGAGGCTTATGGCCGGTACGGATTTGATCTCAAGCAAGTATTGCTATCAGAAATGGTGTTGTGGGCCTATGGGTGATGTGTCATGTTGCGTGGTTGTACCCTGTGTGTGTTGGCTTGTATTGAAATAGCTGGTTGAGACTGATACCGGATATGGATTTAGGATCGGATCTTTTGGAAACGGATGGGAGGTGAGAATTCTGGCTTGAAGGCCTATTGGTATTGCTAGAAAGGTTAAATTTCAGTTGAGATGGTGTCGTCAGGCTTAAGTGGATTGGGGTGACGTGGGATCACCCGCGGGTGTATGTTGGAAGTGCGCACTCAGTGATGTGAAGACTTCAGGTATGTTCTCTATGCTCGTTCGAGGACGAACGAATGTTTAAGTGTGGGAGGATGTAACGACCCGACCGGTCGTTTTTAGAATTCACGCCTCGATCCCCTATTAACTGCTTCCCCTAAGTTTATTCTGCTATTTTGGTTTGCCGGGACATTCGGTCTGGGTTTCGGAGAGTTTTGGGACACTTAGTCCCTAAATGAGAGCTTAAGTGTTGGAAAGTGGTCCGTAGTCCGAACAGTGTAAAGACGGCCTCGGAATGGAAATTCGATGGTTCCGTTAGCTCCGTTAGGTGATTTTGGGGTTGGGTGCGTGTTCGGAATGTATTTTGGAGGTCCGTAGCTAATTTAGGCTTGAAATGCCGAAGTTTGAATGTTGGAAGTTTTTCGGTCCGATAGTGAGTTTTTGATCCGAGGGTCGGAATAGAATTACGGAAGTTGCAATAGCTCCGTCGTGTCATTTGGGATGTGTGTGCAAAATTTCAGGTCATTCGGACGTGTTTTGGTTAGGTTTTTGATCGAAAAGGTATTTTGATAAAATTTGAAGTTCTTAGGCTCAAATTCTTGATTAATTCGAGTTTCCGGCGTTGTAGTAGGTGGTTTAAGGATTGGTACAAGTTTGAATGAGGTTATGGGATTTTTCGGTAGGTTTGGTTGAGGTCCCGGGGGCCTCGGGTGTGTTTCGGATGCTCAACGGGTCATTTCTTCCTATTTTTGAACTGTTGTTGCTGCTTCTGGTATGCCTTCATCGCGTTCGCGAGATGACCTTCGCGTCCGCGAAGGCTTGTCTTGACTAGCTGGGATTTCCTTCTTTGCGTTCTCGACGCTACCCTCGCGTTCGCGTAGCTTTGTCCTTCTTCTTGTTCGCGTCCTCCTCCACGCGATCGCGTAGAGTAATTCTGGAGGAGGACCAGTTTCTTCATCGCGTTCGCATTGCCCAGTCGCGTTTGCGTAGCTTCATGACCCCCAGGCCTTCGCGTTCGCGTTCTGCCCCTCGCGATCGCGAAGGGCATTTTTTTGGCAACTTCAATTTTCTTCTTCGCGAACGCGAGGCTCCCTCCGCGTTCGCGATGCATTAAATGTCTAGGCAGACAGATTTAATCCCAAATTCGAGGGTTCACCATTTTTATCCCATTTTGACTTCTAGAGCTCGGTTCTTGGCGATTTTTGAAGGGATTTTCACCTGGGCGATTTGGGTAAGTGATTCTCACTCGATTTAGACCAATTTCCATGAATCTCCTCTTAATTTCATCCTTTAATTTCGAATTTTGGTTAAAAATTGGGTAAAAACTTCATAGACCAAATTATTGAATTTTGAGTGGGTATTTGACCTCCGATTTGAGAGATTTTTATATGGTTAGACTCGTGAGGGTACGAGGGTTCTGAAAATGTAAAATTTATCCGATTCCGAGACGTTGGCCTGAGGGGCATTTTGGTCATTTTGCCTAATTTCGCGCTTTAGCTTTGAATTAAATAGTAGAATCAGTTGCTTGAGATGTTATTTACAATGTGTGATTTAATTGAATAGATTTGGGCCATTTGGAGTCGAGTACTCGTGGCAAGAACGTGGTTGCTAGTTGATTTTAGCCGGTTCGAGGTAAGTATCTTGCCTAACCTTGTGTGGGGGACTTCCCCTTAGGATTTGAGTCTTCCTTGTTGATTGTATTCCTTGTACGCGAGGTGACGAGTGCGTGCTCGGATTTATTTGTGGAAAATTGCCCCTTTTAGGCTCTTAGATCCTTATAATCACCGAATATGAAGTTGTCCTTGGTACGATTGAGCTCCCTGTTATTAGTTTCACCTCTACATGACTTACTTGGAATTATTTGCCCTTTTTGGTTATTCTTGTTGCCTAATTGACTTTTACTTGTTTAACTGTAGGCATTTACCCTTCAATAGTCACATTATCATTCCTAACTGCTTGTCTTTATCTGGGAAGCATTATTTCTATCTCTCGTATAATTAATTGGCCTTAATTGGAAAGAAGTTAGATATCCTATGTTTAGTGGATACTTCCTTAATTGTAATTATTTGATTCATGTTAACTTCCTTGTTGTAGAACTGAGCATTATGGAAGCGTTGTTTCGTATTATCTCTCCCTTGTTGAGTTGTTCTTATCGCGCTTAGTATTTCCCTGTTACAGTTATCCCTTGTATGTTAGTTGTACCGTCTTTTGGTGAACGGAATCTCTTGAGTTGATTCTCTTGCTTGTTCCTGTATATATTGTCGTTTGTTGTGTTGTACTTGAGATTGTGACGCACGAGGTTTCTGCCGTGCGGTTGAGAATACTGTGATGCACAAGGTTTCTGCCGTGCAGTTGTTGATATTGTGATGCACGAGGTTTCTGCCGTGCGGTTGTTGATACTGTGATGCACGAGGTTTCTGCCGTGCGATTGTGAATATTGTGATGCACGAGGTTTCTGCCATGCGGTTGTTGATATTGTGATGCACGAGGTTTCTGCTGTGCAGTTGTTGATACTGTGATGCACGAGGTCTTTGCCGTGCTATTGTTGTCATTGATGTTTTGCACATGCAGCGTAATAAGGCGGGATATGTTATATGCTTATATGTGGGTTGCGCATGTGGCGGAATAAGGAGGGAACATTGTGATGCACGTGTGGCGAAATAAGGCGGTACCTATTATCTTATTATTTGCACACGTGGCGAAATAAGGTGGGCTATGTCAGGGGATGATTGTAGAGAATTGTGAAGGCCTGTGGAGGCATGCCTATTTGTTTAATAATGTGATTGTGGGTTTCTTACCGGTATGAGCTTTATCGCTTGGAAGTTGTGAGGAAACATCGTACGTGCGGTCCGTCTCCTTTTCGTGTTCACTAGCTGGTAGAATTTTGTTAGAAACATTTGCACAAGCATACACGTAGCTGAACACCCTATTAGAGGTGAATTCCTCTTGATTTTGCTAAGAGTGGAGGTACGCCCTCGTTTATCCATTATGTTAGTGAGAGTGGCCCTAGTTAGCCAGTTAGTTGTCGGTATGACCATAAGATTGATGGGGCACATGATGCCAATTGTTAGATTTCAGATGCTGGGTCTTCGCGAGTTGTGGTTTGTCCGAGACTTGGTGAAATTGTGGAAAGAGTTGGATAAGACCTTTGTGAACATCATTGTAGGATATGAGTTATTGACTTGTTTTCGCATTGCTGTGTTGTGACCTTAGGATTTGGATTGTGATTCTGCCGTCATTTCCTATCCTCATTTATTATATCCTCGTTGTTACTTGTTGTATTTTGCCCCTTATTGTGAATTGTAGCATTCTTGGTCATTCATGCAGTCTTTACATATTTATATGTCATTTCCATTGTTCCTATGATTATACTGTTTATTGACCGGTAGGTGCCTTGACTGTTCCTCGTCACTACTCCACCGAGGTTAGTCTTGATACTTACTGGGCACCGCCGTGGTGTGCTCATGCTACTCTTCTGCACATTTTTGTTGTGCAGATACAGGTACTCCCACTCAGTTCTGTCAGCCTTGGAAGGAGGCGTATCGGTAGAGACTTCGAGGTATATCTGCTACGTCCGCAGACCGAGGAGTCCCTTTCCAGTTTTCTGTAATAAGTGTAGCTCTTTCAGCATTTCTCCTTTGTATAGATATTCTTGAGTTAGAGCCTCTTATGTATCCCTTAGCTTGTGATTTGTGAGTTTTTCGGGTTTTGGTAATTGTTTTAGACTTGTGATATTGAGTTGTACTTGCCATGGGGCATTCAGTAC
>NW_017684403.1:0-2296 GCF_001879085.1 Nicotiana attenuata
AATATTAGTTGATCTATATTTCTTAGTATAACTTAGTGTTGATATACATTTTAAACTTCTAACTTGTGTAATTGGACTGTTGTAATTGGACTGTATATAGCTGATCCTAATTGTAGATGGTTTTAGACTATTCTGGACTGTTTTGAAATTTGTCATGACAAAATATAGTTCTTGTTCGAGCCTCATGTTAAGGTGTTGTTAATTAGATAATAGATATGATAAGCATGCACAGCCGTAATCCATATAGATAAACTCGTTAGTTTAGCTGTTGGATTCCAGTATTTCGATTCAAAAAGCAAAACTCAAAACAACATTGTATTTCAATAAAATAGGAACCTTGAATTTGATGTTAAGCAGTTCAGTTTTGGTCTTTAATTGATTTTGCCAGTTTTGGATTTTAAAAAGCAAATTGAGAATTAAATCGACAGTTGCATTGACTTTGAATGTTTCTGTTTACTGTTCCAATGGATGAATCTAATTGTCTAAGGCTGTTGCAATAATTTTGTTTGGGTTCATTCATAAACCCAAAGCTGAAGGCCCAAAGCCACAAAAATGATGTATCTGGTCCGCAATTGAGACCTGGGCCTAATGGTTGGCCCAGGCGGTTTACAGTCACATGGTCATTTAATTTTGTTGTTATTTGGGCTAAGTTAAGAATTCTATATCGAATTATTGAAGGTTGAACCCTACATTAAGAGCATTAGGATTAATTTTAATAAAACATAAATTTGGTCTTTCGAGTTAGGTAGCGGGTTCAAATTAAGAGGTTTCCCCTTTTGTTTGATCCGGACTTGAACTTGAGGCCCGAATTTTATAACATTAATTAACTAGGGCTCTTTAGAGACAAATTCAATAGAAAAATGATAGATTGCTTTAGGTTGGCCTTTACATAATAAAGTGAGATGAGCCTCGCCAAACAAAAATGCATAAATTGCGAGGCCCTCATTAAATGGTTATATTAAAATACTTAGAATTCGGGGCGTGCCGTTTAGCGAATTTCACGGCCCTCCGCAAAGATAATAACCCGTTAGCCACTTTAGGCACGCTTTTAATAATTTTACCTTCTTAAATACGGGTGTGCATTTCATGCAACCCAAATCCAAATCCCAAAACGTTGAATAAGAATGTGTCGAGGATCCGGGTGCATTTCATATGACGTGATCCAAAAACACGTTTTTAAATGACGTTCACTTTCTTAAAAATTTTTATTAAAAGCGGTAAGTAATTTTTAAAATTGCAATAGGATAACATCTGTTAAAATCAGATTTTTGCCAAATATAGCAGTTGAGCGATCGTGCTAGAACCACGGAACTCGGGAGTGCCTAACCCCTTCTCACGGGTTAACAGAATTCCTTACTCGGATTTCTGGTTCGCGACTGTAATACAGAGTCAAACCCTTTCCTCGATTCGGGATTCAAACCGGTGACTTGGGACACCATAGATCTCCCAAGTGGCGACTCTGAATCTCTTAATAAATGATTCCCGTTTCGATTGTCCTTTAATTGGAAAAACTCCCTTTTATTATACCCTTCGCAGGGTGTAGTAGAGAAAAAGGAGGTGTGACAGCTCTGGCGACTCTGCTGGGGACAAGAACCCAGAATTTCGGTTCAGGGTTCAAGAATTCGAGCTCAGTGAAATTGTTATATTTGGCTTTATCTGATTTTTCTACATGTTCCATGCCTTATGTGCTATATGTTTTACCGCTTTGATATTTGTTGAATTGTATATAAACTGTCGCGAATCCCTTCCTCTTTCTGAGTCTTCTACATCATGGAGAAGGGTGCACTTCGTGTAGCTTCTCTTCTGTTTAGAGTCTTCCCCAATTTAGAACGAGGCTTGGATAAGTTGCTAAGCCGGCGGAGCTTCTGTATCCCCGGTACGCTGCCTCCCCCTCGGCCCGAGTTGTCCGCTCGGGTAAGCCAGGTCTAGACCAATAAACCTAGGGTTTAAACATAGAAGAACAATAAACTCATGTCGGATCCCTAGTAGGACGTATGTTTGCATCATGTGCATTTGACTTAGGGGACTCAACACAGGGGTTGGGTCCGTCTGGACAGGTGACCTAAATTGAAATGACCATCCTGATGCATCTTACGTGCTACTTGTGCATTTATTTGCTCGGCTTTGCATGTTGATCGGCTTGTATATAATGAGTGAAAAAATTGTAAAAAATGCAGTGTTAAGTGAGGGTAACCATTTATTGAATAAAACCGACACCCAAATACGCACCGAAATGCTGCCGGATTTTTTGAAAAAATGGAAAAAGAAAGAAAAGACAAATATTGAAAAAATAGAA
>NW_017684403.1:3860-7596 GCF_001879085.1 Nicotiana attenuata
TGGTAAGCTGGCATCGCATCAATACTTTACCATATCGAAAGGAAGTGTGGAAATGTCTACAGAAATGACTTTGCCCACAGTTCCCATCTCTGAGGACATCCCCATCTCGGGGATCCCGGCATCTGAGTCTGTCACAACAGAAGAGAACCGGATACTACGTCTCCGACTTACTGGAGATGTGGGACGCCTGGACCAATGGAAGGGAGCCTCCAAGCGCCATCCCTGGATTTCCTGAATTATTCCCTAGATCTGGGGGCACCTCTAATATCCCCATCAACAACCCTCATACTCCGTTGGAACAACCTACCATGACCGCTCACTTCGTCGGAACACCTTCTGAGGTCCGCCCCCAGGTGTCCCCAGCAGGAGCAGCTCCTAACATCTTCACTGCTCCGCCATGCTCTGCTATAACACAACCTTCACTGCCAAGGCCCGCCTTTGATCCCTTAGCTTTCACCTTCCAAAACCCTGTCTTTCCAGTGGATCCTCCTCAATATCCCACATATAATTACTCTCAGCCACCACCATTTGAGCTTACGCCAGGACAAGATCAAACTCCCAAAGCTCCTGAACAAGATGAGATGGCGAAAAGAATGAGAAGCCTTGAACAGAGTTTAAAGAATATGCAAGGTTTGAGTGGGCAAAAGAGTGTTTCTTATACAGATCTGTGCATGTTCCCTCACGTGCACCTGCCCATGGGTTTTAAAACGCCGAAGTTCGAGAAGTATGACGGGCACGGCGATCCCATTGCTCACCTTAAAAATTATTGCAATCAGTTGCGTGGGGCTGGCGGAAAAGAAGAGTTGTTAATGGCGTACTTCGGAGAAAGCTTAGTAGGCATTGCCTCAGAATGGTATATGGACCAAGATGTCTCACGATGGAACATTTGGGATGATCTTGCCAGAGATTTTGTTAGGCAGTTTCAATGCAACGTCGACATCGCGCCAGACAGGAACTCTTTGGCAAATTTGAAGAAGAAACCCTCGGAAAGCTTCAGAGAATATGCTATTAAGTGGCGCGAACAGGCATCAAGGGTGAAACCTCCCATGGATGAAGTAGAAATGGTCACTGTTTTTCTTCAGGCCCAGGAAGCGGATTATTTCCAGAACATGATGTCAGCCATGGGCAAACCTTTTGCAGAGGCGATTAAGATCGGGGAAATGGTAGAAAATGGTATGAAAACGGGCCGGATTTTGAGTCAGTCGGCCATCAGAGCAACTTCCCAAGCCATCCAAGGCGGATCTCGAGGAATGACCAAAGGAAAAAAGAAAGAGGAAACGGTTATGGCAGCATCAGGGGCAAGAAGATACCGGGCTCCTAGACCTGTGTTTTCCGAAAGAACCCCTCAACATTACTACCCTCATGATATGGCTTACGCTCCTCCACCTTATGCGGTCATGAATGCTCAACCCTTTGCTCGGCCGCAGCCACATGCCAATAGAAACCAAGTTCCATTCCCAAGAAATTAGCCTCCCCACCAAAACCACTATAATCCCCATCTCCACAGAATAACTTTCCTCCCCGTGAGCCACCCAGGAGGCAAACTTTTACTCCAATTGGTGAATCTTACTCTAATTTGTTTCCAAAACTTGTCCAAATGGGTCTACTGTAGCCGGTCCCTCAGAACAAACAAAACCCGGCATCGCCTGCCTACAGAGCTGGTGTGAGGTGTGCATATTATTCAGGGGCAGAAGGCCATGATACAAATGACTATTGGACACTGAAACGAGCAGTGGAACATCTAATAGAGCAAGGAAAATTCGTACTGAGGGATGAGGATGTCCCAAATGTGACCAACAATCCATTGCCAGCCTACAATAATGGGCCTGTAATTGGGATGATCTGTGAGGGTAAAGAGTTCGATCCGGCATTAAAGGCCATCATTGCTATTGCTGATGCAGAAAGAAAACCAAAGGTTGCCCCAAAGCAAGATAAAGGGGAAAAGAAAAATCAATTCACCAAAGCGGAGCCAGAAAAGAAAGCTGAAGCCAGAACAGAAGCGATACCTCCCAAGGATGGAATTCTCTATGTCCCGCGAGGTCATCAAGAAAAGAAGCTGATTGTGAGCCCTCCAAAGAAATTGGAAGTGAAAAAGGGAACACAAGTGTACGTACCCAAGCAAGCCTATGTGGTGCGGGGGACAATCAAACCACCTCGGCTGAGTGAGCCAGTGGTTATTGGACGTGTACCACAGAAGCCTGTGACGAACCCTGCTGCAGTTCCTTGGAATTATCATCCGACGGTGGTTACGTATAAAGGAGAAGAGATCTTGGGAAAGCTTCCAGACAATACCCCTGTGGAAAAATATTCAAACATAGAAGAAGTAAACAATGCCACACGAAAGCGCTTTCCATCCAAGAAGCCTGTGAGTACTGAGGAAGCAGAAGCTTTCTTCCAGAAAATGAAGATGCCTGATTATGAGGTAGTAGATCAATTGAGAAAATATCCTGAACAAGTGTCGTTGCTGTCATTGGTGACGAAATCCTCCGAACATCAAAAGATCTTAATGAAAACTCTGAATGAGGCGTATGTGCCAGTTGAAACTTCGGTTGAACAACTTGAAAGAATGGCAGAAAGATTCTTTGCCGTCAATCAAATCTCCTTTAGTAGAAATGACTTGCCTCCAGAGGGAGCGGCTCACAACAAAGCCTTACATCTGACTGTCAAGTGTGAAGGTTACTATGTCAAGAGAGTCATGGTGGATGGAGGTTCGGGTGTTGACATCTGCCCACTCTCCATGCTGCAAAGAATGGAAATCGGGACTGGAAGGATTCGTCCCAACAATGTCTGCGTAAGAGCCTTTGACAGTATCAAAAGAGACACCATTGGAGAAATTGACCTAATCTTGACCATTGGCCCGGTGGACTTCGAGGTGACTTTCCAAGTGCTAGACATGGACACGTCCTACAATTTTCTTCTGGGAAGGCCTTGGATCCATGCTGCAGGAGCGGTGCCCTCTACCCTCCATCAAATGGTGAAATTTGAACACGAGGATCAGGAGATCGTGGTTCATGGAGAGGATGAACAGTCAATCTATCGGGACCCATCTGTCCCATGCCTAGAAGCGAGGGAAGGCAGTGAACACATAGTTTACCAAGCATTCGAAGTTGTGTTGGCGGACCAGCATGAAGAAGGAAACCCGTGTCCCCAACCCATCCTATCCAATGCCTCGATTATGGTGGCCAAAGAAATGATCAGACATGGTTTCAAGCCAGGGAAGGGACTTGAAAAATCCCTGCAAGGAATAGCTGATCCGGTGACCCTGCCAACAACTGAAAAGTTCTTGGGGATAGGTTTTCACCCCACCCCAGATGATGTAGAGTGGGCGGATGAGAGAAAGAAGGAGGGATGGGTCTTGCCACAGCCACTGCCACATCTGTACGAGACCTTTGTTAAGCAAAAATACAGTGTGGAGGAAGATGATGAGGCTTTTACGGCCGAAGAGATTGAGGAAATGTGTGGGGCAATGAGGAAGATACTCTACGAAACCCACATGGTTTAGCCGGGAGAGGGCACTAGCACCGCTGAGGTGTTATACATGGGACCAAGCGCCAAGCTTCAAAATTGGAAGGCTACGCCATTTCCGATCAGGCGGGAGTCCCGGTAGACCTGCCCTGCTACTTTTTCTACATCCCGAGTTATTCCAGGGTGTAACTCGGATGCTCTTCTTTAGTTTCTTGTCTTTAAATTTCCCAATGTAAACCCTGTTATCTTCCCAATTCCAAGAAATGAAATC
>NW_017684404.1:0-2901 GCF_001879085.1 Nicotiana attenuata
GTAGAAAAATATGAGACTCGGGCATATTCCCGGAGTCGAATTCCGAGGTCTAGAGCCCGAGAAATGAATTTTTCTGTGAAATTGTTTTTCTGAAACTAATATGGAAATTTGAAACGAAAATGGATTATAACGTGTTGGTATCGGGCCCGTATTTTGGTTCCGACGCCCGATACAGGTCTTATATATGGTTTAAGCGCTTTCTGTGAAATTTGGTTGAAATCGGACGTCATTTGACGTGTTTCGGACCTAAATCTCAAAAAAATGATAGCTTATGAAGTTTGATGAAAAAGTGATGATTTTGAGGTTTGATTCTTTGTTTTTGATGTTAATTTGGTGATTTGATCGCACGGGTATGTTCGTAGGATGTTGTTGAGTTAGTGTGTGTGAGTGGTTAGGAGCCCCGAGGGCCCGGGAGTGTTTTGGGAGGTGTTCGGAATGGTTTTGGAGTTAGGAAAATTGCAGAAAAATCTGCTGTTGGTGCACAGTGAATTCCTTCTTCGCGTTCGCACTCCACCCTCGCGTTCGCATAGCTTCAGTGTTTTTTCTCCTTCGCGTTCGCGTCACCACCATCGCGATCGCGTAAGCCACAATCAGGAGCCCAGCAACTTCCTCTTCGCGTCCGCAAGGCCTTCACGCGTTCGCCTAGTTCCAGTCTTCATTCAATGCGCTCGCGTATCCCCTATCGCGTTCGCATAGGCCAATTCCCTGGACCCCAGTATTTTACCCTACGCGTTCGCATCCTCCTCTCACGAACGCGATGCTTGCCAGCTCCCCCTTCTTCGCGAACGCGACCCCTGTGTCGCGAACGCATAGGGCATTTTTGCCCAGTCATTTAATGCTTCAAAAACAGAACATTGACGGGTTTGGTTCCAAAATTTTCACGAGTTCTCTTCTTCCCCAAGCTCTAGGAGTCCATTGAAGCCCCCATTCTTCAAGACCATTTGGGTTAGTAATTTCCCACATATTTCCTTCATTTTCTCTCATTAATTAGTCAATTCTTAAGCTTAAATCACATAGATTAGGGTGGAAATTGGGGGAATTGGGTAGAGTTAGGGCTTTTTAATTTTCTTTGATTTAGACCTCGTTTTGGGGTCGAACTTGAAAACAAATTGTATATTCGGGCTCGTGGGGGAATGGGTGATATGAAATTGGTTCGGACCTCGGGTTTTGACCAAGCGGGCCCGAGGTCGATTTTTGGAATTTTGGGAAGAAAGCTTAGAAAACTATATTTAGGCATTGGGTTTTATTTGTTTAGCTTATATTAATGTCGTAAAGTCGTTATTTCATAGATTTGATTGAGTTGGAGCCGAATTCGAGAGAGAAGGCGGTCGTTGTGGATTGATTTAGCCGTGGAAGTTGAGGTAAGTGTTTGGTTCAACCCTAGCTTGAGGGAATAGGAGCTGAGTCTTGGTTGCTATTTGCTAATTGATCGAGTACGATGTATAGGCATGGTGACGAGTATCTATATATTGGTGTCTAGCATGACCGTGAGTCCTTATTTGCGTATGGTTGGTTTTTGTTATGCCTTCCATGTTTAATTGATGATTTCTATATGTGGTAAAGGCTTTGTGATAGAAATTGTGATCTTGGTACTTCGCGGAGCATTGGCTCGGTTGAGAAATGTAGATTGTGACGGTATATGAGATAAGTAACTCCTTGGAGCTTGGCTCAATTGTTAAAAGTGAATCATAAGGTAAGAAATGAAAGAAAGAGAAAGAGTTATTGGTTATTCCCTTGCCGGGATGTTTTGTTGATTTTGTTGGTTTTTCTCCCTTGCCGGGATATTGAGTTTATTGATGTTGTGCCCTTGCCGGATTTTAATTGTTTGTTGTGTGCTCCCTTGCCGGGATTTTCATTTTGTTTATTTACTCCCTTGCCCTTATTTGTGACTGTTGTTTGGGCGAGGTAGAGTGATATATATATATATGGATCGGGTTGCCGCAACAATGATAACGATATGGGTTGGTCTACATGCCGCAACAATGCTAAACGATATGGGTCGGGTTGCACGCCGCAACAGTGATATTTGAGGATCGGGTTGCACGCCGCAACAGTGATATTTGAGGGTCGGGTTGCACGCCGCAACAATGCTAAACGATATGGGTCGGGTTGCACGCTGCAACAGTGATATTTGAGGATCGGGTTGCACGCCGCAACAGTGATATTTGAGGGTCGGGTTGCATGCCGCAACAATGCTAAATGATACGGACTGGGTTGCATGCCGCAACAATGACATTGTGGATCGGGTTGCACGCCGCAACAGTAATGATATATATTGGGATCGGGTTGCGCGCCGCAACAATTGCCGATTCAAGTGTGTTTATTTAGGATATTTGTTTCGTTGTTAGCTGTAGATTCTCTTGGCTGCTTCTATCTTTACATTGAGATTTCCGTTGTAACTGTTGTCTCCCCACCGCATGTTTCCCCCTTCCTTTAATGACTGTTTACTTCCTGTATTTCTTTCTGCGGCATGTATATATTTGAATTGCACAGGTTTATGTGGTAGTCTGGTCTAGCCTCGTCACTACTTCACCGGGGTTAGGCTAGACACTTGCCAGCACATGGGGTCGGTTGTGCTGATGCTACACTCTGTGCTATTTGCACAAGTTCAGGTTTCGAGCAGCAGCAGCAGCATTAGCACGGGAGCAGGCTTTCATCGAGACACCGAGGTAGCCTTGCAGGCGTCCGCAGGCCCGGCATCTCCTCTATCCTTACATTAGACTGTCATCTCATTGTATTCGAGATAAACAGATTTACGTTTCTTTCAGACTTTGTATTTAGTACTCCTTAGATGTTCGTGAGTATGTGACTCCAGTTCTTGGGTAGAGATACATGTTGGGATTCCGTGTTTTATTCAGCTATCTAATTTGAGACTTCCGCTTATGATTTTTAATTCTGTTG
>NW_017684404.1:6601-7596 GCF_001879085.1 Nicotiana attenuata
GATCAAAATCTCACCTATCAACCGGAATTCGCAAAAATACTAACTTCGCCAATTCACGCCTAATTCTACATCGGACCTCCAAAATCACTTCCGATCACGCTCCTAAGTCACAAATCATCCCCCGAAGCTAACCGAATCACCGGAAATCACATACGAGCCCTCTAACTCATAAGTCAACATCCGGTTGACTTTTCCAAAACAAACCTTCCTTAAAGAGACTAAGTGTCTCATTTCCTTCTAAAATTAATCCAATTCGACTCATTCACCCAAGACTCTTATAATGAAACATAAGGAAGCAGAAAATGGAGAAAACGGGGCGGTAACTCACGTGACGACGGGCCGGATCGTCACATCCTCCCCAACTAAAACAAACGCTCATCCTCGAGCGGGTCAAGAAACATACCTGAAACCTCAAACAGGTGAGGATATCTGCTCTGCATCTCCCGCTCGGTCTCCCAAGTAGCCTCCTCCACGGGCCGACCTCTCCATTGCACTTTCACCGAAGCAACATCCTTTGATCTCAACTTCCGAACCTGACGATCCAAAATGGCTGCTGGCTCTACATCATAAGTCAAATCATCATCCAACTGAACCATGCTGAAGTCCAATACATGGGACGGGTCCCCAACATACTTCCGGAGTATAGATACATGAAATACCGGGTGCACGCCCGACAAGCTGGGTGGCAAGGCAAGCTCATAAGCCACCTCCCCAATCCTCCTAAGTACCTCAAAAGGACCAACAAACCGCGGACTCAACTTCCCTTTCTTTCCAAACCGCATAACACCCTTCATGGGCGAAACCTTCAGCAAGACCTTCTCACTAACCATATAAGACACATCTCGAACCTTCCGGTTCGCATAACTCTTCTGACGCGACTGAGCTGTACGAAGCCTCTCCTGAATCAGCTTCACCTTCTCCAAGGCATCCTGAACCATCTCTGTCCCCTAATAGCCTAGCCTCACCGGGCTCGAACCAACCAACAGGAGATCTAC
>NW_017684405.1:0-3643 GCF_001879085.1 Nicotiana attenuata
TCAGGAGGATGCCCTTTGGCCTATGCAATGCACCCGCCACATTCCAACGGTGCATGATGGCCATATTCACTGACATGGTAGAAGACATAATGGAGGTGTTCATGGATGACTTCTCAGTGGTGGGAAATTCATTTGAGGAGTGCCTAATAAATCTGACGCGTGTGCTGAAACGGTGCATCGAGACTAACTTGGTTCTGAATTGGGAGAAGTGCCATTTCATGGTACAAGAAGGAATAGTCTTGGGGCACCGGGTGTCAAGCAAGGGAATAGAGGTGGATCGAGCAAAGGTTGATGTAATAGCAAAGCTGCCTCCACCAACTTCGGTCAAAGCCATAAGAAGTTTTCTTGGACATGCCGGTTTCTACCGGAGGTTCATAAAAGACTTCTCCAAAATCGCCAACCCTCTCTGTAAGTTGTTAGAGAAAGATCACCCGTTTGTATTTTCTGATGATTGTAGGGTAGCGTTTGAGGAGTTGAAACAGAGGCTGGTCACAGCACCCATCATTGTTGCCCCCAACTGGGAGCAACCGTTCGAATTAATGTGTGATGCTAGTGACTACGCAGTGGGGGCAGTGCTGGACCAGCGGAAAGACAAATTGATGCACCCGATCTACTATGCTAGTAGAACGCTGAGCGGGGCCCAGTTGAACTACACAGTGACGGAAAAGGAGATGCTAGCTGTGGTGTTCGCTTTTGACAAGTTCCGGTCCTATCTGATAGGATCCAAGGTAATTGTATACACTGACCATGCAGCTCTTAGGTACTTAATAGAAAAGAAAGAATCTAAGCCACGCCTGATTCGTTGGGTGTTGCTACTGCAAGAATTCGATCTTGAAATACGTGACCGGAAGGGCACTGAGAATCAAGTCGCTGATCATCTATCACGACTTGAGGGAGCTGAAAATGTAATAGAGGTTGAGGAAATTATGGAAACATTTCCAGACGAGCAGTTGCTCGCCACCACTCATCAGGAAGCGCCATGGTATGCGGACTTTGCTAATTACCTGGCCAGTGGTATTGTTCCTCACGACCTTTCATCGGTCCAAAGGAAAAGATTTTTCGTGAAAGCCGCCAGTATTACTGGGATGAACCTTATCTGTTCAAAATATGCCTTGATAATATGATCCGGAGATGCGTCCCCGAGATAGAGCAATTTTCTATTTTGCAGGCTTGTCACGCATCGGTGTATGGTGGACACTTTGGGGGAATCAGGACAGCAGCAAAGGTGCTAGAAGCTGGATTTTTCTGGCCAGTGGTGTTTAAAGATGCTCACTTATGGGTAAAGGGCTGTAATGAATGTCAACGCACCGGGAACATTTCCCGGCGCCACGAGATGCCCATGAACCCAATTCAAGAGGTGGAAGTGTTTGACGTCCGGGGGATAGATTTCATGGGTCCTTTCGTCAGTTCCTATGGCAATAAGTACATTCTTGTTGCTGTAGACTATGTGTCCAAGTGGGTAGAAGCTGCAGCGGTGCCCACCAATGATGCAAAAGTGGTGGTTGGGTTTCTAAAGAAGAACATATTCACCCGCTTTGGGACACCACGCGCAATTATCAGCGACGGAGGCACTCACTTCTGCAATAGGGCTTTTGAAAAGTTGTTGGCTAAGTATGATGTGCGCCACAAGGTGGCTACTCCGTACCACCCGCAGACTAGTGGACAGGTTGAGGTATCCAACAGAGAGATCAAGAGTGTACTGACAAAAACCGTGAACGCCACAAGAGCTGATTGGGCGAGGAAGCTAGATGATGCACTCTGGGCTTACAGAACAGCTTTCAAGACACCAATTGGTATGTCACCATACAAGTTGGTGTTTGGGAAGGTCTGTTACCTACCTGTAGAACTTGAGCATAATGCGTGGTGGGCACTGAAACAGCTAAACTTAGACATGGAAGCTGCAGGCACGTCAAGAGTCACTGAATTGCATGAGCTCGAGGAGTTCCGGTATCTTGCTTTTGAGAGCACAAGGCTGTACAAGGAGAGAATGAAGAGGCTACACGATCAGAACATCGTTGAGCGAAATTTCAAACCTGGGGACATGGTATTGCTCTACAACTCAAGACTGAGGTTGTTCCCAGGTAAGCTTAAGTCACGACGGTCTGGACCATTTCGAGTAGTTGAAGTTTTCCCGTCAGGAGCTGTGGAAGTTGCCACTGAGAATGACTCTCGTACATTTAGAGTCAATGGTCAGCGATTGAAATTATATGTGGGTATGAGCGAGCCTAAGGAAATGTCTGAGCTACACTTGAATGAACCACAGAGGTCGAGCATGCCGCGACGTTAAATCAGGCGCTGCGTGGGAGGCAACCCATTAAATTGTTGTAAGTGTAATCTTTTTGTTTTTAAAAAACAAAAAAGAAAAAAAAAATCCGTCAGATGCAGAGAAGTTCCCAGACCACGGTTCCACCGCGACCGCGGTCAACCACGGTCAATGCACCTCTCTGTAGTCAGTCCAGCGCGCTTGCACCGCGACCACGGTCAAACCGCGGTGGATTGACCTCTCTGAACCTCACCCCTCGCGGTTCTACCGCGACCGCGGCAGAACCGCGGCAGACCCAGACGGGCCCAGGTATGATAACTTTTAATTTTTTATTTTTTATTCTTTCCCCCCCCCCCCGTTCTTTACTAACTTAACTATAGAACCTCCCCCACCCACCGACCCCCATCTCCTCTTCTCTATTCTTCTTCTCTCTTTCTCTCTCTAAAAAGAAAAATCTCCATTCTCTCTCACCCAAACTCCATTATCATCTTCTCCAAAACTCCACGTCCACCCTTCCCTTCTTCCATCAAGTAAGTTCTCTTCTCCCCTCTATTTCTTCTTCTTAATTAGTGTAATTTAGTTTTGTGTTAGTTTTAGTAAACCCTAGTTAGGATTAGTGTTCAAGTTTTAATTTTTGCTTTCTTTTATGTTTTATATTGTTGTATTTGAGGCTTGTGGGGTTGTTTAGTGTTAATTTGGTTGGGTCTCCATGATACTTTAATTGTGGGGGTTGTTTAGATGACTTGGAGGCCTAGACTATATTTTTGCGGTGTAGTTTGGTGATGGGCCATTTTTGGCCGATAATTTGGGATTTTTGGTACAATTTTGAGGCATTTTATGCCTAACCTAGGTTGTGGCGGTGTTGTATTTGGTGGATGGCGGTGTTGTAATTGGTGTATGGTGGTGTTGTATTTAACGTAAATCGTTTGAGGGAGTAAGTGTGGGGTGATGTATGCCGGAAATTGCAAGCAAATTGTGGGGCCTTTGTGGAGGTGGTTATCCTTGAACACCTTAGTAGTGGAAAATGGGCACTTCATATGCATGAAATAAACGGGGGCAAGTGTATGGTGCCATCGGGTGGTGAAGTCTGAGTACCCATCCAACTGGCACAGGAAGGATATATTTGATGGTTCTTCTGAATTCTTTGCAGGTACTATGGCTCCTAAAAGGCAAAGGAGATCGGCAGGCGCATCCCAACAGCCTACATATGATGAATCCATGTTCCAATCAGAACTAGCGGAGGACGACTTTAATGCCAAGGCTACGAAGAACTTCATCCATGAGATCTCGCTTGACCGGGAAGCCCTCCGCGTAGAAAAGGCAGAGATGTATGAAGAAATTCGGAGGAGGGAAATGGAATTCTTATTTGATGACCCTGCC
>NW_017684405.1:4581-7595 GCF_001879085.1 Nicotiana attenuata
TTATGGCCTGGTTACGTGCATTGGGGAGAGCTTGCCATGTAGACCCCAGCACCGTCTCCGACTCTGATTGAGTCTCAGGGAAGTCTTCTGACCCTTCTGCTCTTTACTTTCTTGATATGACATGGGGACATGCCATGATTTTAAGTGTCGGGTGGGAGACTTGCTCTGATTGTGTGTTGTAATGTATATAGAAGTTGTTTGTGCTGTAGCATTAGATTGATGTGTTGTATATATTTGAGTGTGCTTATATTAGGAGTAGCTGACTTGGCCCAACGACGGACACTTGTCGACGGGTCTCTTGAGGGTCAAAGTCGGAATTAATTTAAACTGAAAACAAGTTAGAGGACTCTTCCTGAGGACGGACCGTTTGGAATCTTTTAGGGAAGTAGTTCCATTGTTAGAATTTTTTTACGTTTTTTTAGTTTTCTCGTTCTAGGTAGTCGTAATACTTCCCCCTTGGTTTTTCTTTTGACCACGGTTCTTGTCCAAGGGCTTTTCTTGAACCGGGTTAGGTAGATTTTCCTTTTGTAGTTTTAGGACTAAGATGGGTGAAGGCTAGAATACAACCCCTGATGTGCACACCTGCAAATAACTAAAACGAACTTGAGAGTGTGACGTCTAGGCTCGCTTGTGGACTCGTAAATCTATGCCTTAATTTTGCACATCTTGTCTTGCTTGGATGCTCGTATGAGTGTGTTGATGAACTGATTCGGAATGAGTTGCATGCTAAGTGTGTGGGAGATATTACTTGCATTCTGTGCCTGCATGCGATACCTAGAACTTGCCCTGTGTGTTTGCAAAGCGAAATAGAAGTTGTTTGGTTTTAGAGATGATTGAGGCATTTCTTTGTGCAACCCTATATAATTGTGAATCCACCTGTATATATCGCCATAGTTAACCCCTTTGAGCCTGAAGACTGTTCTTTGATAACCCTATAATGACCTAAATCTCTGTGTTTGAATAGCTTGATTGTTTGAACCTATACCTCCTAGAAGCGCTTGAATCACTAAAGAACATACAAAAGTCAAAGTGTGGGGTAGTAGGGAGTTAGCGAAAAAAGGGGAATCAAGAATGAATTATTTGATTGGTGCACAGGCATTCTAAAAAAAAAGAGACAAGAAAACAAAATAAAGTAAAAAAAATTGCACCTAAAGAAAAGTAGGGGTCACACGTGAAACAAAAATGTGGAAGAACGATTGGGTTGAGCATGGAAATTGAAATAAAAGGAAGTGTGTATTAAAAGTGCTTAGGGAGGTTAGTCACTATATCCAAATATATCCTACCCGTCCCTTAGCCTACATTACAACCAAATGAAGACCTCTTGATCTTTGACTGAACAGCTCGATTAGTAGAGTATTACACTAGGGGCAAGCTTATGGTGTATCTGTATGGCATGTGAATGCTCTTTGCTGAGAGTGAGTGAATTCTTTCTATCCTTGGTTCCTTATTGTTTGAATCTTATGTGTGGGGAACTTCTCTTAGACTTGTGATGTGAGGGCATGTGACTCAGGAAGAAAAAGTAAATCATCACTTCTGTTAGAGTAACTAGAGTGAGCACGAGTGTGTCATGGCATGAGAGTCTGCATCTGAGGCATGATTGTTGCATTGCTTAGGTTGGTCCTTCGTAATGGCGAGTGTGTCATAAATTGGGGTAATGTATCAAACAGTTAGGCCTAGAAGTGTGGTTTAACTTGCTCGAGGACGAGCAAAGGTTTAAGTATGGGGTGTTGATAATAGGTGAATTTAAACTATAATCACGCCTTAAATAACCACCTTCTTGTATAGTTTTGATGATAAAAGTGATAACAAAATGCTCTTATTAGTGCTTTTCATGATTTGCAGGTGATATATGACCAGGGAAGGCTAGGGAGTACTTTTGGAGTCAAAAATGAAGAAAAAGAGGCCAACTGTGAAATTCCCCAAGTAAACCACGCAAAACAGGCCTGAAGATTCAGAGAACTGTGTTGACCGCGGTTCCACCGCGACCGCGGTAAAACCGCGGTGAAAGATAGCTGCGGATAAAATGAGATTCAGAGAAGGCATTTGGCCGCGGTTTGACCGCGACCGCGGCAGAACCGCGGCGGAAGCAGAAAACTTCAGGGACTAAAGTGTAAAACACGGGATTTTTAGACCTAAACCCTATTTTAAATACGAGACTTCGCCCAAGAGAGGCATGTATTGAATTTTAGAGTATCTTGGCAAGAAAAACTATTGTGAGAGAATACCCAAAAACATAGTTCTTCTTTTCTTTGATTTTTATTGCTAGTTATGATGAATTCTATCTTAGTTTGTTTTCCCATAGCCATGAGTAGCTAAATCCTTTGTCTAAGGCTTTGATGGAACCTATTGGGGGATGGATATCTTGTTTATGTGAATACAAATTGCTAGTTTCAATCTCTATTTGTTCAACTTTGTGCTTGTTGTAGTTAATTGACAGGATCCTCAATTAGCTGTGCCTATTTAGTGTGCATAACTTGGAAAATAGTGCATATTTAGGTTATTGTTGAACAACACCACTCCCAAAGTATAAGAGGAATCTATAATCGCGGGTTTAAAGGCGGGATTAGGGATAACGAAGCCTTGGGTGTAATCTAAAGTGAATTGTGCTAAATAAAGTAAGCTAGTGTATCTCGGGAGAGTGCAATTAGTATATTACTGTGATTACTCGGGAGAGATTTACGGTAAGATGAGCGTTCATGATTGATAGAGATGTGTTGGTAAATTTGTATGAGCATAAACAGAAGGGATTCCTTCAATAGGGGAAATCATTGCCTTAGCTTCTTCTCATCATTGGTTACAACCTTAGCATTTTAGTTTACAGTTGTTTAATTTACTTGCAATCGTAGTTAGTAAAGCGACCTCCAATTGTGATTCAAACATCTGGGAAACTGGTTCTGAAGAGTTTAGTGGGTCTAAAGATAGTGATTGATAGGTTAACTCTCTGTGGATTCGACCCTGGGCGTAATACTCGGGTTATATTTGTAACGTCCGCAGAGTCCTTTTTAGAGGGCATA
>NW_017684406.1:0-7595 GCF_001879085.1 Nicotiana attenuata
GCTCCAATTTCGCAGCAGCGGAACCGCTTCTGCGGTCCACACTTCCGCTTCTGCGGAAACTGCCTAAGTCCCTTTTCGCTTCTGCGAGTTCCTCCTCCGCTTCTGCGTGACCGCACCTGCGGTCCCATAACCGCAGGTGCGAAAATACCAGATACCAGCAGACTTAGCAACATGCAAAAATCCAAAACTCTCCGTTTAACCGTCTGAACTCACCCCGAGGCCCCCGGGACCTCAACCAAAAATACCAATGCATCCTACAACGTTATTCAAACTTGTTCCAATCATAAAAACACATCCAACAACACTAAAATTATCAATTCTCGTCGAATTCAAGCCTAAGTTCTTCCAAAACTTCCGAAACACGCATTCGATCAAAAACCCAACCAAATCACCTCCGAATCATCTGAAATTTTGCACACACATCACAAATCACCTAACTAAGTTGCTGCAACTCTCGGAATTCCATTCCGACCCTCGGATCAAAATCTCACCTATCAACCGGAAATCGCCAAAATACTAACTTCGCCATTTCAAGCCTAATTCTACACCGGACCTCCAAAATCACTTCCGATCGCACTCCTAAGTCACAAATCACTCCCCGAAGCTAACCGAATCACCGAAAATCACATCCGAGCCCTCGAACTCATAAGTCAACATCCGGTTGACTTTTCCAAACCAAACCTTCCTTAAAGAGACTAAGTGCCTCATTTCCTACCAAAACCAACCCAAATCAACTCTAACACACCAAATACCGATAATGAAACATGAAGAAGCATAAAATGGGGGAAACGGCGTGGTAACTCATGAGACGACGGGTCGGGTCGTCACATCCTCCCCAACTTAAACAAACGCTCGTCCTCGAGCGTACCCAGAGTTGTCCTAGAAGCCAACTAATAGCTGAATGACCTTACCTAGCATATACTCGAGGATGATCCCACGTCACCCTATATCGCATAGGTCCGATAACACAACATAGCTGAAATTTCACAATCCATCTAGTCCATAAATCATAGAACCACATTGCACCTTCCGAAATCATACACAAGATCAGAACCTCACATCTATACTCACAATAAGCCCGAACCAGCTGTAATAACCCATACCTGCAACCTCAGGTGCAATCATATGATATACTACATACCCCAAACACTCAAAACGATAACATCTATTCACAACAGTTTCCCACAACACCCGAGTACCGGTAGAAAACCTCTTATCAACTAGGGTCTTATTCCAATACTTTCATATACTGCCAACGATAAATGAAACACGTAATAAACCGCAACCATTTTCTCAGATAAACCATTCATGAAGCCACTTCCCTTTTGACTAATACCACAGCAGATTCCGAGCCGAACCTCGATATTATCCTTCCAACAAGCTGAAATCAAATTCGTTCTTATTCATTAGTGACCCCAACGATCACCTCGAATCCAACACACAACACTGGTGAAATGACACCTCAATACAGGCCTAAGCCACAGCTTGCATAATACGCGCACCAATTTGAAACGGTCTGAACACACTCAAATCATGGAAAATGACTCAAACGAAAGAGTCGTACCTCAAGCTCACCAATACCATCACCACACAAGGCTGAGACCCCGTCTCGCATCATAGACATAGAACACCTGAATCTACCCCGAAAGGTCATATTTCCACGTAGCCTCGCTACAATGCGCGATCTCATCCAAACACTGTTACACATGAAACACCCCAAGCCACTATGCTCAAATTTCGACAGCCACGCACAATTTGATGTCTGGAACCAAAGCAATTCATTACACTCACGGTGAAACAAATAACATACGCCACGCAACCCGATAGGTCATAACCAATTCTCCATTTACCGAGCAACACCCAATTACTCTTCCCGCTTGACTTTCACTATGAATCCCCAATAGAACCGTACCACATGTGCCCATAACCAACAAATCATAACGTCTCACAACACCGAAAAGCAACTCATAGCTCTCATCAGATCACTAACAAGCCCAATAACGATCGAATCAACCTATCCCTCAACAATACAATTCGGGGCCAACCAAGCCCACTCAAGCTAAACACGTATCCACATCAGCCTACCAACGAACTCATTACCAAGAAAGCCTGAAGCTGCTCCTTCCACTACTATTACTCCTGCCGGAGCCGTACGATACGGTGCCCGACACCAAATCAATACCGACATCCACAACTTCGCCTGGCGACATGCCCAGACACAAGAAACACATCCGAAAAGTCCCTCAACACCGGAACTGAACCAATGGTAGGAACCTCTGCACTGACATCCATCACGAAGGACCAATTAAGAAAAGCAGTCCTCCCCAGCCATCCGCTGATCTTTGGAATACAAACCACTCTGCTAGAACATAATCCGATGCACTTCGCCACTCAACCCGTGGCATTTTCCGGCGTAGCCCATAGCGCAATAGTCTAGGATAACCCAACACTGAGACAGCCAGTCTACACCCCCAACATCATATCCTAAATCTAAAATACCAAGCAAAGAAAGATCCACTCGAGCCTCCAAATCCCGATAGCCGCTAAACGGTGCCGATACACACGATCCACAACCACTACACAGTCTGTACCTGAGAACTCCCAATCTCCAACTCCATATAGTACACGAATCACCATACCTGATCCCGAATTTTGCCGTATGAATACACATCACACCTCAAGTACCCAATCATTCCACGAAAGATATTCTAAAATTTCCCTTGTGCCATCAAACAAAATCAGATATCGGCAATCGACCTAACCGCAATACTACCGAAGTATCATCAGTTAAGTCACATTACCCCTTTTCGAGACAAATACTCTCATCAAGTCACTTCCATTTAGCAGTACCATTTCCTTGATTATCTGAGGCTACCTGTTGCCTAGGAGTTTTATGAACTTCCTTTCAGAGTTGAACTGAAACCTCGTACATGCAAATCTCGATCCTCCACAACATACCGCATATACCATACCATCCAAGGATAGCAGGAAATTTTTTATCTCCCTTCCGAGCCACAGACATCTACGCACTCAACTAGTCAAGAACTTCCATTGATCCCATCTAGAAGAAAAATCATTGCACATTCCATGTCTCTCATATTCGTAGAAAACGCACCTCTTCAACCACGGTAGAAATCAATAAGAACTCTCTCAACTCCGTTTGCATAAATTAAACTGCCAGGACGGAATCCTTCTAACTCAACCAAGCTAAGCAAGCCATCAAAACCCAAGAGCATTGCTGCAAAATACTTGTAAGGGCTCATTACCTCGAACACATACGAAGAATTAATCATATCCTTACCATACCGATTCGGTCTACTATCAAGCTATTCCATCTATCTAATTTCCCTTCTGATTCATCATCAACTTGATATTCCCCCTTGCTGTAGCATCACAGTTCCTCAACCCAGGCTCACTACACGAGACCCAAGCACCAGACCACATTGTCTAAGACCCATATACCACTGAATCCTCTCTCAAATATTCCCAGAAACACCACATTCCCAAAATACTTTACTCTGAAGAACTTCCTGCGAATCTAAATCCGTTACCTTTACTTTCCAGATACTGAAACATAGAATCCCATAATTACATAAAAATACCACAAGTCTTGACATTTTCCAATGAAAACACAGTCTCTAACCACATACCCAACCTTAAGACACCTGATTGTTACATGTAGAATCTTGAACACATTAAAACCATTCTCGAGAGTCATTTACTTCTTATTCGAACTGCAATTTACCTGATCAAACGAACTTAACCACCCGTGCCTCATTAGCACTCTGACACCGCAGGATATGACCTCATCCCAATACAAACAAACATCTTCTTGCTCCATGCACCGAGCATTCTTTACCAACAACAGCTTAAGACATCCTGTGATTCTCACATATCTACGCAGCACCATATAACCTTTGTCAAAATTTTGCTTCACTCGTGCCATCCTCGGCTCAATTTCCGCAACCAGAATTGATTCGCCAGCACGCCTCAAACCGGAACCAACATAGCACATAACCGTACAATTAGCTAATCAATAGCGAACTCCCCAACTTGGCTCGAAGCCATGGATCAAAACACTCCCAATAACTCATAACGCATATACTCTATTGCTGCCTTAATACCATAGTGAGATTAAACTCAATCCTTCATAGTGAAATTAACTCTTCTGCAATCTCGCATTCAACCCCGCAATAGTGAAGCCCACTCTCTTAAGCAATCCGAAATCTCAAATTTCAACACGTACCCTTCAATTACACATAAGACCTTCTAACATACACATAAGGATCATACCACTTAATAACACCCCGCAGGAGATAACCCACCTGCTTCGCCTCAATGTAACATTTACGTATACCTTCCATCGCCATACACATTACACAGCCACTTAGTGTTCCTGAGTCTGGACTCATACCGCCATATGAAATGCACTTCACTCCCCAACTAGGAGACACGAAATGATCTTTCACGCGCCCATAATTCAGGCTACACATCAAATCACAATAGGAAAGGAACACTTAACAGTTCATCTATTATCCAGCAGACTTCTTCGTCACTACCAAGTCATATAGATATATCTCGCAGTACTAACATATTCATCACACGGACATCCAACCGCCATTCCGGCTAATAGGGACAATACCGAACATATAAGTTCAAAACACTTGCTCACACAAAATCAGCACCTCAGTGCTCCAGCCATAGGTAAAGATCCGTCCTCAAGTCCTCAGGACTGGCCCAACATCAAACTCACAAAAATTACAACTCACCCCTCGATCGGGGAAATCACAAGCCATCAAGGCACATCTGATACTGAGCGCTCATGCGCGCATACAAACGCGTGGAAGGAATTTTCAAGAGTTTTTTTTCAAGCTGAATCAAGGACGCACGACAAGAATTCAAGAATGTGAAGTTTCCTAAAGGTTCTGCAGCCTCTCGAGGATAAGTACAGACGTCTCCGTACCGATCCGCGAGACTCTACTAAACCTGCTCATGACTCGTGAGACCTAGTAACCTAGGCTCTGATACCAACTTGTCACGACCCTAAACCCGGACCCGATCGTGATGGCGCCTCTCGTGAAGACGAGGCCAGCCAATTAACCTGACTTATCTTTTTAGAATAGTTAACATTAATAAGCAGCTTTAATATGATTAAGTAACCACAGTCTATTAAAAGATCTCTTTAACAAGTGCAGAAATAAAACCCAAACACAGCCCAAAACGGGGTGTCACAAGTCACGAGCATCTATCAGAGTATAAATACAACTACCAGACCTAAAATATACAAAGCCGGAATAATGAACCAAAAAGAGAAAAATGATGCTGCGAACGCAGGTAGTCACCTCGCTACTCCTATAGCTTTGCTTCTGATCAGCCAAAACCCACTACCGGGTGAACAAATACCTGCATCTGCACGCGAGGTGCAGGGAGTAAAGTGAGTACTCCAACTCAGTGAGTAATAAAGGTAAATAACAACTGAGCAGTAAGAAATCACGTGAAGCAAACCATCATGCTATATAGGGACAGTGAAAAACCCTTTGAGAGAAAGCAGTGAAGCTGTAAAAACTTTAGAAATATCTTAGCTCAGTTTAAAACCTCTTTTAAAAATAACTTTTTCAACAATTATGCAATTGAATACAAAACGAATAGCGCAGATAAGCACAGAAGTCCACCTCTCGGGCACCATACTCGGTTATCAGATAACACCAGAGCAACAGGTAAATATTGCAAGAAGTAGCACAAACAGCATATAATGACAGACAATGAAATAAGGTAAACACATCAAACAGTATCGGTACCGCTGTGGCGTGCAGCCCGATCCATATATCGCTGCGGCGTGCAGCCCGATCCATTTAACGTCGACGACGCTCACTGGGGGTGTGCAGACTCTGGGAGGGGCCCCTTACGGCCCAAGCGCATAATCAAGCCATCTCGTGGCATCATAAACAGGCTATAGGCCTTATATCAATATCAGTATAACACTACTGCGGCGCGCAGCCCGGTCCATAAGTATCCTCACAATACAGACCCTCGGCCTTACTCAGTCAACAAAATCACATAAGCCACTCGGGCAACAATAAAACAGTGTTTCTCAGCCCAAAACATCATTTAAATATCATTTGAGTATTAAAACTGAGTAAACATGGTTGAGTTTTGAAAACAGTAGAAAATAACATGACTGAGTTCAATTATATATAATTAAATCAGTGAGCAATTATCAACAACAATCCCCGGGGTTCAAATAGTTGGCACGAAGCCCAAATATGTTATTCAGCCCAAATAATAATGATAGCAAACTGATTTCAATCAAATACGTGGTAAAATCATTAATCGGGATGGACTAAGTCGTAATCCCCAACGGTGCTCTAACCCACGCTCGCTATCCCGCGTGCAAGTCACCTCAACATAGCACTATGATGTGCAATCCGGGGTTTCAAACTCTCAGAATATCATTTACAATCATTACTCACCTCGAACCGGCGAAATCTCTAGCTCGCGACGCCTTTGCTCCTCAAATCGGCCTCCACGTGCGTCGTATCTATCCAAAATCAGAGGGAATACATCACAATATGCCAATGGGACAATACCCAATCGAAAACAATTGGAAAAATAGCAAAAATCTCGAAATTTGCAAAACCTGAGCCCTGGGCCCACTTCTCGAAAAATCAGAAAATTAACATCACCGGATTCCTTATCTCGCCACGAGTCTATACATATCAAAATCCAAAGAATCGGAGTCCATTTAACCCCTCAAATCCCTAGTTTAAGCTCTCTTAGGTTTCAAGCCCTAATCACCATTTTTGCCTAATAATTCCTTGAGTTTCCAGCTCTAATCCATGTGTTTACACCAAAAAAATCATGTTTTAAGTCCAGGAATTCATACCTGATCAAAGCCCTTGAAACCCTCTTAAAAATCGCCCAAAAATGCTCCAAGTCCGAAGTGAAATATGTTACTCTTTCAAAAATTCGCAAAGAAGATTAATTAATAAATCTGCCCAGTCATCTCGCTTCTGCGGTCCCATTTCCGCTTATGCGGGACAGCTTCTGCGGTCACTACACCACTTCTGCGGTTTCCTCTTTAAAAATCCCCGGTCGCTTCAGCGGCTCCAATTTCGCACCAGCGGAACCGCTCCTGCGGTCCACACTTCCGCTTCTGCGAAAACTGCCTAAGTCCCTTTTCGCTTCTGCGAGTTCCTCCTACGCTTCTGCGAGACCGCACCTGCGGTCCCATAACCGCAGATGCGAAAATACCAGATACCAGCAGACTTGGCAACATGCAAAAATCCAAAACTCTCCGTTTAACCGTCCGAACTCACCCCGAGGCCCTCGGGACCTCAACCAAAAATACCAATGCATCCTACAACGTTATTCAAACTTGTTCCAATCATAAAAACACATCCAACAACACTAAAATTATCAATTCTCATCGAATTCAAGCCTAAGTTCTTCCAAAACTTCCGAAACACGCATTCGATCAAAAACCCAACCAAATCACCTCCGAATCATCTGAAATTTTGCACACACATCCCAAATCACCTAATGAAGCTACTGCAACTCTCGGAATTCCATTCCGACCCTCGGATCAAAATCTCGCC
>NW_017684407.1:0-7595 GCF_001879085.1 Nicotiana attenuata
ACAGCCAACACGCAGAGTACAGAATTTCATCATAACCACTGAAACCACTAATAGATTACACACTTCATCATATAGAAACCTTTCACTTAACTCATTTCAGGAGGACCATTGCATCACGTGACTGAATTCTCATATCCGCAGAAAATACTAGCCTCAAGTAGTGGTCTAAACCACCATAACTCTTCCGGGATCCATCTGCACATAACATGCCATAATACTCGAAAGCCTCCAAATAAAATCAATTAGGGCGACTATCACACCTCGCAAGTACCGCCACCAAGCACATGTATAACTTATCATGCTGAAGGAACTGATCATTGCCACCATCGTGCCAATTCAACCATTGCTAACTGAGTCGACTTCTTCTAATTTACTCTGGGCTTGACTTAGGAATAATAATAGCCCCATTCAAAACATTACAAACCCAACTTCGCACTCATCCTGAGTGACCTTATTTCACGAGACCACGTCCTCTCAAAACCTACGAACCATCTCATACTCCCTAGTGCGCACATTTGCATCTTCAACTAGTACACCCATTCTGATAATTTTTCTATGAATCCAAAATTATTTCCTCCTATTCCTCTCGTACTACACTGCAGACTAAAGATAACACAGGACACTCCAAGCCCCTTTTCATATTTTGCTGCAAAAGCTCGATACTCAACCATACTACGGACTCGAAGTCCTTAGGTACTACACTTTAACTTTTGAATCCACTGGGACCGTTATTGAGAGTCACCCACTCCGATTTGGTCTCGAATATAATCAAACTCCAAGGCTCCGCCAGCACATGACCACTCTCTCAACGAAACACCCAGCCGAATCACCTTTCTTGTAACTCACATCTATACGAAGAATAAATCTTGAGTCTTCCCAAAGCCTGAACATAAATTGATAAGGCCAATTATAGCACACGTTTCTCAAATTCTATGCTCAATTCACCACTGTTGTCCTTTTTCTTGGTCGTAATAACCCACCAATTTGCCGATTACCAGAAAACTCACAAGTAGATAACCATACAATCCAATCGTAGGCGGTGGGGCTCTCCTACTTAGCTTGAAGCTACCGTTGCATCACCTGGAACCAACCAAGACTCTTACTTCATCGTTGACATGATCTTGCACAATCAACCCGCTAAACTCCCCGAAATTCCTTTTGTTAACATTTCATGAACACTCTGAATCACTAACCACATTCACATATTCAACCTCTCACCGGGTAGCCAGTAGAATTCTTTGTAGGAGCTTCGTCAACCACGCGACTGCTTACCTGCTCACCGGAGATACCCACTTGTGGAAATTACATGCCGACATCTTCCAACGTCGGTGCACTAGGTACAATTATTTACAAAACCAGTAACCCATCCTGAGCCCGTGCTCGTCCACCAGCTGTACAAGTCCGTTCACTCCTCATGGACATCAACTAAAAGGTGTGACAGTACATTCCCATACAAAGTCATGTTGTATTCTCCTTCCTATCAAGCAATTTCTTCCTGACGCATCCAATCTCCCGCTGTGTAACAACCAATATTCCAAATTAAGTCCCCAGACCTAGTCACTGTCCACCAAGAATCCCAAATCACTCTAAACCTTTCACAAGGCGTGTAGTCATCCTACAACAAAACCCATATGCTACTCTACCACTCTCCCACTTTGGTCAAACTCACTCTTTTACGAAACTACTCGAATCCTGTTTCTCACACTTGGCCTTCTAGAAGTTTAACCACCGCAAGACGCCTCCCACATGTCCTTCCTCATCCTTCATTGCCCATTTGTTGCCTAAAGTCAAAATCTATCTTTGTAGCGCCTGAACCAATAGATCGCAATTAACTTTAAACCTTTCCGAAAATCATCTTTCTCGAGCCATCAACACTAGGGACGCCGATTCAATCCTGAACCACTGCACACTGCTACCTCTAACAACCGCTTCCCCGACACCATTCATAATACTCTGCCCCAAAGGCGAATTGAAGAAGACCATAACACCGACGAACTTAACACATTCAATCAGGGATGATGAAACCACATCATGGGTGAAAATTCCACCATGCTCCAACATACCAAATCTCGTTACTCCATCAATCCAAACCTGAGCATATATAGTCTGATTGTCTTCCCTCCGCCGGAAATAGAATGCTGGATCCCTGAATCATGCACTGAGTAAAACCTCCTTCCAAGTCATTCACTGCCTCGACATGTAGACAAACATCCTACTATCACATCAATACTGTACGATAACAACTTGTGAATAATTCCTCGATTCCCGGTAGATAAAAAATGCTTCACGTTGCATAAGATTGAATAGGAATGAAACAAAGGCATAGGCCTTAAAGGAATCAAAAAGATTGAATAGGAATGAAACAAAGGCATAGGCCTTAAAGGAATCAAAACGCACGATGAGGAATCAAGAAGGGAAGTGCTCCTAACAGCCCTATAGCCTTTCAAAGATAAGTACAGACGTCTCCGTACCGATCCGCAAAACTCTACTAGACTCGCTCATGACTCATGAGACCTAAGTGAACCTAGTGCTCTGATACTATATTGTCACGACCCAAAATCCGTTAAAGGTCGTGATGGCGCCGGGAACCACTGTCAGGCAAGCCAAAGCTAAATAGTTTATTAAATCCTCATTTTAATATTTTCGAAATCATAAATTCCCTTCAATTTAACTAGTAAAAAGATGAATTTTATAGAATAATTAATGATGTTTTCCAATTTCAATACTGAATATCCCATAATAAACCCAAAACCTGATGTCACAAGTGCACGAGCATTTACTAGGAAATAAAATAAAATACAATAACTATCCGTAATACAAACTTGGACAGAAAAGAAAGTACAAGTACTCTGAAGGAGATTCTGCTGGCTGCGGATCATCACATGAGATGCAGCTCACCTAAGTCCCCGTATCAACCACGCCGCTGCGTCAACAAGGCCACTAGACATACACGTGCCTGTACAACAAAATGTATAGCAAGTGTAGTATGAGTACGAATACAATGCGTACCCGATACTATCCAGTCTAATCTCGAAGGAATAGTGACGAGAGGTCGACTCCGACACTTACTATGGCCAACAATAATGCCGATAATATAATTAATCATGGATTTTATAAAACGACTGTAAACTCAATAATGTGAAACAAATAAATAATTATTTTATTAATAGGAGATTTCCAAATTTATTTTCATCTTTTAACAATTTATATCTCCGGCCAATGAGGCACACCAATTATCAATAATTCCAAACAATCAATTAAGCCATGCGCAAATCATGCCGAGGTCGTACGGCCCGATCCAACATAATATTTAACTGTGCACTGCCGGAGGGTCGAATGACGCGAACATAGATGCATCTATTTGATCTGCCGAGCCGTTCGGCCTGTTCCACAAAATACAGACTTCAAACAACCAAATCAAGAAGTATTTAGGTTTAATATTCAAAGAACCATCAGTTCTCATTAACGACTCAAGTGACCCGTCCAAAACCCAAGTAGGTGAAGTTTAACCTTTTGAAATTTCCTTTATCAAGTTCCAATTTGTTTTAGACGGTTATATTAACAAGTAGGATGCATGCATCGCAAATATAACATGATTTGGGTTCTATACTACCTGGACATAAGCATAATAGTAGCTACGCACGGACTCTCGTCACCTCGTGTGGACGTAGCCCCCACAAATAGAGCATATATTGATTATTTCACCTATGGGGTAAATTCACTCTTACAAGGTTAGAAAGGAGACTTACCTCGCTCCGAAATTCCACAATCGGCTCCCAAGCCCTTCCGACAACTCAATCCGATGCCCAACACTCCAAAACTAGTCAATAATTATGCAAACCCACTAAAATATATTCATATACTCATTATAATTCTATTTACAACAATTCCCAACTCCGCTTGAAAAGTCGATAAAATCACCCTTGGGCCCACATGCCCAGATTCCGAAAAATTTCGAAGACAAACTTTACCCATAACCCCTCGAACTCAAGTATATAACTTGTTTCCAATTCCATGCCCAAATTCGCGGTCAAAATCCAAAAATACCAATTTCTAGGTTTTTCTTCAAAATTCCAAATTTCTACAATTTTTCATGTCTAAATCCATATAAAAACCTTTTATTTGACTCAAAACTAGTAGAAATCATTTACCTCTTGATGATGATGGAACCCCTGTCAGAATGCTCTCAAAAGTCGCCTAAGACCAAGTGGGAAATGGGCTAAGTCTCGGAATAAAAAGCCCTTGGCTCAGTCGTAGATGTCGCATTTGCGACATTTGGCTCACAAATGCGATGGTCGCATTTGCGACAAAAGCATCGCAAATGCGAAGCCAAGCTGTCCCTGCTGAGGTCACATTTGCGACCAGGATCGTCGCAAATGCGAAGAGGACAGTCATCGCAAAAGCGATAATTACTTCGCAAATGCGATCTTTCCCTCAACAGACCATGTTTGCATATGTGAACCTTACCTTCGCAAAATCAATTGTCGCGTTTGCGACCAATACAATGCAAATGCGATCACACAGGAACCAACAAACCCATTTCTTCACCAAACACTTCGAAGCTACTCCGAAACTCACCTAAGCCCTCGGAGCTCCAAACCAAACACCCACACAAGCCTAGAAACATAACACAAACTTGCTCGAGGCCTTAAATCACATCAAACAACGTCGAATTCATGAATCGCACCCCAATTCAAGCTTAATGAACTTTAGAACTTCAAACTTCTACATTCGATTCTGAAACCTATCAAACCACGTCCGATTGACCTCAAATTTTGCACACAAGTCACATTCAACATTACTGACATACTCCAACTTCCGAAATCGTAATCCAAGCCCGGTATCAAAAAGTCCACTTCCGATCAAACTTCTCAAAAACCTTCAAATTTCTAACTTTCGCCAAACGACTCCAAAATGACCTAGGGACCCCCAAATCCACTTCCGGACGCACCCCCAATACCAGAATCATCATACAGAGCTATTCCCAGACTCGGAATCCCAAAGAGACATTGACTACATAAAAATACGCCTCCACCCCAAAATCATGAAATTCTTCCCAAAATGCTAACTTCCACCATAGGCGCCGAAATGCTTCCGGGTCATCGAAAACTCAATCGAGACATACGCCCAAGTCCAAAATTATCATACAAACCTGTTGGAACTTTCAAATCCCGCTTCTGAGGTTGTTTACTCAAAAATCACCCTTAGTGATTCTCCCAACTTAAAGCTTCCGAAATGAGAATTTTCTCTCTAAATCAACTCCGAACTTTTCGAAATTAACTTCCGACCATGCGTACAAGTAATAATACCTTAAGTGAAGCTTCTCATGGCCTCAAACCGCTGAACGACGCGCTAGAGCTCACAACAACTGGTCAGGTCATTACAACAAATGGCCTAGAAATGGTCAAAAACCACCCTGAAACTCACCCGAGCCCCTCGGGACCCCGTCCAAACATACCAAAAAGTCTCAAAACATATCACAAACTTAGTCGAAGCCTCAAATCATATCAAAAATGCTAAAAACATGAATCACACCCCAATTCAAGCCGAATGAAACTATGAAATTCCAACTTCTACATTTGATGCCGAAACCTATCAAATCAAATTCGATTGACCTATAATTTTGCACACAAGTTATAAATGACATAACAGACCTATTCTAATTTCCAGAATTCGACTCCGACCTCAATATCAAAAAGCCTACTCTCGGTCAAACTTCTGAATTCCATTATTTTCCATCTTTCGCCAAAATGCTTCAATTTATTCTACGGACCTCCAAATCCAATTTGGGGCACACGCCTAGGTCCGAAATTACCATACGAAGATATTGAAATCATCAAAACTCGATTGCGGAGTCGTTTGCTCAAAAGTCAAACTCCGGCCAACTCTTATCATTTAAGCTTCAAAAATGAGAATTGTTCTTTCAATTTAATTGCGAATCTTCCAAAAATCAAACTCGACCGCACACGCAAGTCATAATATCTAACGAACCAGCCGGTCGTTTCATGAACTACAGCCCTGTTTCCCCCATTTCTGCTTCTTTATGTGTTGTTCAGTTGTATTTCATCGTATCGTATTGGTTGGTTGGGGTTCGGAGTGGTCTTGGAGTGGAATAAGACACTTAGTATCTTATCTAGAAGCTTAAGTTGGAAAAGATCCGTTAGCTAATTCTGGACTTAGGAGCATGTTCGGTATATAATTTGGAGGTCCATGGTAGAATTAGGCTTGAATTGGCGAAATGGAAAATTTGGCATTTTCCGGTTGGCAGTGGAAATCTTGATATCGGGGTCAGAATGGAATTCTGGAAATTGGAGTAGGTCCGTAGTGTTATTTGTGACATGTGTGCAAAATTTCAAGTCATTCGGAGGTGATTTGATAGGTTTCGGCGTCGTTTGTGAAATTTGAAAGTTTATAAGTTCTTAGGCTTGGATCCGAGGTTGATTTGGTATTTTGGTATTGTTTTGAGTGATTCGAAGGCTTGACTAAGTTTGAATGATGTTATGGGATGTGTTGACATGTTTGGTTAAGGTCCCGAGGGCCTCGGGTGAGTTTTGGGTGGTTAACGGATCAATTCTTGTTTTGGAAGTTGGCAAATTTTCTGGTATTTTGCTGTAGAGAATTCCTTCATCGCGTTCGCGTGAGGGCTCTCGCGTTTGCGAAGGGATTTTGAGAGGGACAGTTGAGTTGTTCTTTGTGTTCGCAATGTGTCTCTCGCATTCACGAAGGTGTAGGACTTAAGGCTATGCGTTCCCGAGGTCTGTTCCGCATTCGCGTAGGGTCAGCCAGCTAAGGCTTCGCATTCGCGAGTGGGTCATCGCGTTCGCGAAGGAGGGACTTTTGGTCTGAAGCAACAGGTGCTTCGCGAACGCGAGGACAGTACCACGTTCGCAAAGAGGAAACATCTGGGAAGGATGTTTAATGTTCAAAAATGAGGGTTTGATTTCATAATTCCAAAATTCAATAGAGAGCTCGAGAGAACAATTATTTGCAAATCTCGCATTCATCCTCGTGATGGTTAGGTCAACAATTACAACCGATCCAAACTAAAATCATACAAATATAACCCACTAGTAGAAAAGAAAGCCTCCACACAACATCATAAAAAATCACACATCTGTAGATTACCTCGCAAGTTATAACACACCTGTCCATCCTTAAACTAACATCTCTCTATACCCCTTCACAGCCACAAGTACAACGCAATCACTTAATATTCCTGAGTCTGAACTAATCAATAAGACATGGGAATCTAATTTTTTCCGCAATAAACAACTTGAAAGATCATTCAATACACTCATAACTCGAGACTATACGTCGCATAAAGACAGAAATCAAGCACCCAATAGTCCTCTTCACATCCCAAACAAACTCTTCCTGTCACATTCAAACCATCTGAATACTTCCCGCAGTCACATCATACTCATCATATGGTCATCCAACCACTCATTAAGCCACAAATTTCATTCATAGGGACACTGTTGATACCCAATTTTTCCCTTATATATATATATATATACATATATATATACACACACACACACACGCTTTCAAAATAGTATATTTTGCATCATTATTTAGCTTATAAACCTATACAA
>NW_017684408.1:0-696 GCF_001879085.1 Nicotiana attenuata
AGATGTTCGTGAATTTATGACACCAGATTCGTGGGCAGACATGTATTGGATTATTTGAATGTGTTATAACTCTTCCGCACTTTTCACCTGTTTAGCTTTAGTTATTGATTATATCTGTTTGGGTTGATTGCTAATGGGTTAAAACCTTAATAGTTGGCTTGCCTAGCTTTCACGAGTAGGCGCCATCACGGCTCCCGAGGGAAATCCGGATCGTGACATCACCAGACATATATGTACCTGCACAAAAATCTGCAACAAGTGTAGCATGAGTACGTAAATCATAAATAGGTAAAACAATGGAAGCGTACATAGATGACATGTTGTTCAAGTCTTTGAATGCAGGTGATCATTTAAAGCACCTCCAAGAGACCCTAGATATCTTGAGGAAGCATAACATGAAGCTCTACCCGAAATGTGCGTTCGGGGTTGGCTCTAGTAAGTTCTTAGGATTCTTGGTCTCACAGATAGGGATCAAGGTAAATCCTGATTAAATCAAAGCCATTAAAGACATCCTGGATCACCTAACGAACGTAAAAAAACGGTAAAGAGGCTAACCGGAAGATTGGCCGCATTAAGCAGGTTCATCTCTCGATCCTCAAAAAATATCATCACTTCTTCTCACTTATGAAGAAGAAGACAATTTCGAATGGACTCCATAATGTCAACTGGCCTTAAAACGACCTAAAACGCTATCTA
>NW_017684408.1:956-7594 GCF_001879085.1 Nicotiana attenuata
TTCAGTTACTCCACACGAATATACAAAGAACATTCTCTCTGCTTTCTAACATACTTTGTTGTTATTATTGCTTTCATTTATTATCTTCATACTTGTTCATCATTTATTGCTTATCATTGGACATAAAGAGCCTTTATTAATTTCGACATAACTGTTAGTCATACCCCGGTCGCCCCCGATAGGTCATTATCGAGCCACTGAATCGACCCCGAGGCCTCCATATCGACAAGCTCGAGGCCTCGATTATCAGCCTCTCGGTTTGATTATCACCTCATTTTTAGCTCTTACTTCGTCTCTAAATTTCATACATATAGCATCATCTGCTTAACAACTAGCATAAAAATAGATCACATATTTTTAGAGTCCCATCAACAAATTTAATTGTTATTACCATTTTCACGGTAAACAGTTTGGCGCCCACCGTGGGGCTAAAAATAATAGTGATTATTTTCTTGCTGGTTCCATTACACAACGCAAGTTATCTTTCACGCATTTTCTTGTCCAAAGATCTTTGATTTCAGGTCGTAATGTCTGATTCAGTGAACAACAATATTGAGAACCACGGAGAGAATGGTGTGGCTGTTCCAGGTGTTGGTGAACCACCACAAAACCCTGAGAACGCACCAGGACTGATTCCGGTGGACGAAGTCTCATGCGATGCTCGACTTGTTGAAATAAGCTCCCACACTAACAGGAGCATACACCAAGGCGATCAACAGGAAGCCCAAAAAACCCCAACTCGGGAAGAAAGGGAAGTTAGCCTTCATGTTATTTTTGAAATGTTGCAGGCACAATAGCTGGCTATTGCTCAGCTGCAAAGTAACCAGAAAACTCCTAGCATAGTAGCACCGGGGACAGCTCCCCCGGCCGAACAGGTGCCGGAAAGGTCAAGCAATAATGGGTCGATAGTCGATCTCGCCATCGTAAAGATGCTCGAGGACCTCACCAGAAGGATCGAATCGGGTGAGAAAATGATAGAAGCCAACGATAAGAAGGTCGAGACTTACAACTCCAGGGTTGACCAAATTCCTGGAGCGCCCCCGATCTTGAAGGGTGTGGACTTGAAGAAGTTCGTGCAGAAATAGTTCCCACAGGAAGCGGCCCCAAAACCCATTCCGAAGAAGTTCAGAATGCCGGAGCTTTCGAAATACAACGGTACCTCGGACCCTAACGAACACGTTACCGCTTACACCTATGCAGTAAAGGGCAACGACATGAAGGACGATGAGATTGAGTCCGTCCTGCTGAAAAATTTTGGAGAAACACTTTCCAAAGGGGCGATGATGTGGTATCATAACTTGGCCCCAAACTCCATAGACTCATTTGCCAAGTTGGCAGATTCCGTCATAAAGGCGCATGCCGGGGCCATTAAGGTGGCCACCAGGAAATCCGACGTCTTCAAAATTAAGCAAAGGGAGAACGAGATGCTGCGAGAGTTTGTATCTCGCTTTCAAATGGAAAGAATGGAACTACTACCGGTCTCCGATGACTGGGCGGTACAGGCCTTCACTCAAGGTCTGAATGAGCGAAGCTCGGTAGCTTCGAAGCAACTGAAAGAGAATCTGGTCGAGTACCCCGCCGTGACTTGGTCGGATGTTCATAACCGATACCAGTCGAAAATCAGGATCGAGGACGATCAGCTGGGAGCCCCCTCGGTCTCAGTGTACCCGAGCAAGCTCCTGGTAAAGGAGCCAAAGCCAAGTAAAGAAAGATATCAGCCATACATCGAAGACCGAAGGAACGCCCCGAGGCGTAACCCACCTCGAAACGACCGAAGGATAGACCGAGGACAGAATCCTCGGGGACCAGCAGAGGCACCTCGCCTGTCAGAATACAACTTCAACGTCGATATATTGGATATTGTCTTCGCCATCAACAAAATTAAAGATGCCAAGTGGGCCAGGCCTGTACAATCGGATCCTTCGCAAAGGAACCATAACCTAGTGTGCGAATTCCACAACACGCACGGACATAGGACCGAGGATTTCCGGCAGCTCCGGTGGGTAGTGGCCCGGTTACTCGAAAATGGTCACCTCCGGGAATTCCTCAGCAATCGAGCCAAAAACCAGTTTCGGGAAAGAGAAACAACCAAAAGTAACGAGGCGGGCGAGCCGCAACATATCATCCACACGATCTTTTAAAACACGCTCTCGACCGTATCCGAATAAAGGACCGTACTGCGTCCGCTGAACAAACTCCAAGGTCCAAAAGCGCCATCGACACTAAGTCGAGACGCTAATCCAGCTCGAAGACCTTAAGGTTTTAAAGCATCCGTTGCACTCTTTTCCTTCGGCCGAATTTTTATCCCGAAAAGGGTTTTTACCGGCAAGGTTTTTAACGAGGCAACATCCACATGCTACCTAAGGAAGACTCAACAAGTGTTCTAGGCTTCTTTTGCAATCAACCTCGAACACTGCGGGGCATCCCCCCGGAAGGCCATTCATCAGAAAAACCAAGAAACGCCAAACGGTGTCCAATAGGAAAATGATGTACCGAGCCAAACGGTCGCACGAACCGTGTTCGTGTAGCCAGGCCCCCAACGGTGAAAACATGTATACTTGAACCAAGTAATCGAAGAATACCATTTGTCGAAGCATTTCACACTCCAAAAGAAACTCAACATTTTTGCAAAAAAACGACTCCTCCGTCAAAGCGTCCCGAACACTCGGGGAATGGCGTCGACAAACCAATCTCTGAACGACCTCCGGGTCGGGATTCCAAGCATATAAGCCCTCAAAGAGGCAAAATGAAAATCATGAAATGACTCCAAGGCCGAAAGTGTCCCGAACACTCAGGAACTGGCGTCAAAATCTCAAAAATCGTATGACCTCAGGGTCGGAATCGCCAAAGTTGTAAGCCCTCAATGATGCAACACCAAGCTTACAAGTAAATGGCTCCCGAGCCAGGATGCCCTCGATAACTCGGGGATTGTCGCCAAGAACCATTCATTACAAAACCTGAGGCCATAAGACCCCGAGCGGGCAGACTCGATCTCGTAAGACCTACATAAGGCAGCAACAACATCTGTAAGACCTCAAGCAAGGCATGAAGTATACTTGTACCAAGTATCTAAAAACTGTAAGACCTCAATGACATGAAACTTTTGAAAGACCTTGCTTAAGGCATAAACCTGATCTCAAAGGTTAGGCTATATATTGAACTTGTAAGACCCTTATTAAGGCATACCCTCGATATAGACGCCCAAACTACTTCACTTGGTATCAAAAACGGCTCCGGCCAAGCACAAATGACTACGGTCATAAGGCTGTACCAGCCAAACTAATGCGACTCGGGGACGCCCGACCGTCACTACGAAATCACAGGCCTTCAATTTCTTTGAATCTACTTCGAAAAGAACCGGTTAAACAGGCTACCCTCGACATAGGCAAAAGAGCTTCGACCATGTCAGCTCCAAATCACAGGCTTCGAGATACTTAGCCTCCGAGCTAAACCTCCCGAGGTGCTCGATCATCGCCACAAAAGGGCTCGTAATCGAAGTTCTTCTCGAACCGTCGAAGAGTCAGGCAAAAATTATCGCAAAAAGTCCTTAACGAGGGAAAAACAAAGCCCACCTAAAAGGTCACATCGCCCCAAGGCGTAAGAGCCATTATTGCCAGCCCATGCAAATCTGAAAACATGAGGGTCGAATGAGCTCGAGTCGCAACCCGATTCGGAGACTGAACCCAAAATAGTTACCCGAAAATGCCCCAGGGCAAAAAGCATAAGAGCTCAAATGCCAGCTTACACATAAAAGGTCACATCGACCCGAGGAATAAGTGCCATTATCGCCAGCCTGATGAGCCCCAGAGCCATATCATGAATCTAAGGATTCCTATCAAATCAAAGACCAGTTCACCTGGCCAAATTCGAGACAGAAAGAGATATAGAGAAATAAAGCCGCAAGGGTTTTCTTATACATGCAATGATGAAATACAAGCTCCGTTTACAGCGCGCTATGAAAACTATGTACATAGAGGCAAAAAAAAAGTAAACATCCCCTTCTTGGGACTATGACCCGACGGCCCCATCCTCGCTATCTTCGGCATCGGATAGAAGGAACTTGGCATCGTATTCCTCCACCTTGGCTTACTCGATCTCTTCCGAAAGATCGAAGCCCCTGGCATGAATTTCCTCAAGAATTTCCCTCCGAGATTTGCACCTCGCATACTCTTTGCTACTGCTCGCACGATCGAGAGTTCTCCTCAGCTCAGCTCTAGCAAAGGCAGCACTCTTCATATAGGCTGCCGTTTTCTGGTCCGCCCTAGTGCCGCTCATTACAGCTTCGGCCCGGGCATTCACCACCTCGGCCCTCGCCTTCGAAAGCCCGTACTCGAGCCTCGCTATCATGTTTTCCCGCACAGAATCATTCGCACGAGCAGCCCGAATCTGTGCCTCAAGGGTGGAAACCTTAGCCAAAGCACTCTCCTTGGCCGCGACTTGGGCATCCACGTGAGCCTGTAGCTCGTTGAACTCACGTTTGGCCCGGCCAACTTCGCCCCAAAGTCGTTCCAACTCCTCTGTCTTTCTCTCCAACTGGAATATCGAAACATTAATCTCCGAGGATAAAAAGAGGAGCATACATCAACATGAATTCCAAGATACCTGTCTTACGAGGCGGTTCTCGAGGCCCCAGTCATGATCCGTCTCACACCGCAGGGATACCAGCTCGCTCTCCTTTCTCGCACAAACGAGCCTAAGGGATTTCTCCCTATCCGAAACTCTCCCCAACTCAGCCTCATAGCGGAGCAGCTCAGACTTAAGCCTGTCGAAGGCATGCGAAAGAAATTCAATGAGAAAGGAAGAGTATGAGACCAGAATAACCCTACGACAGCTTCCAAAGCTTACCATAAAGTCGAGCCGCTGAGCCTCGCCAAAGGCCGAGCTAATGTCTGGTGGTTTAGTGTCCCCTAAAGCACCTTTGGTATGGAAAGAAGCAGGCACCACATGCTCTTCGTCCTTCAAACTACCTTCAGCAGAAACGGGGAATGTTCTCCCGAAAATGGAAGTCTCCGAAGCTGGACGATCGGTCGAACCGCCTCTTTTGAACCGCTGAAAAGGACTCGCCCCACTGCGGGCCTCCTCACATCCCAGATACCCTTTCTGTTTATCATCGACCCTCAACTCAGAGGTCGGCAATCTCTCCTCCTCCCCCAGTGGGCACGGCCTCACCTCGGAAAAATCTCCAATACCTGCGATGGCCAAGTTAGTACGCCAAAAAGGAGAGTACCACTTTGGGGAAATAAGCCACCAAACGCCTAACATGATGCTTTGCCTCCCATCTCCCCTTGGACAAGTCTCGCCACCGGCACCTATCATGGGTCGAGCAAGCTGCCAGCTTACGAGACCATTCGGCCAAATAAAGGACCTCGTCCGGCAGCCAAGGAGTCGCTACAAAAACTGGGACAGAAAAATATCATCATGGAGCCCGCCTCCGGTCAAAACAATAGAAATACATGTACGGCACTTACGTGTGGAATTCCATTTCCCAGGAAAGGGCAAAAACTCTCCAGGAATGATATCAATCATGCGAGCTCGAATGAACCGGCTCATCCATCCCCGGTCATCGTCCTCACTATTAACGGTGGGAGACCGGGTGGATCGATGCTGCAGAGCAATTAAACCCCGATATCGCAGCGGCCTGTATAGCCTCACAAGATGGCTAAGGGTAAATTTGAGCTCGGCCTTATCTGCAAAGTACCTTATTGTCTGCACTATCTTCCAAAGGGACGGGTGAACCTGCGCCAAGGTAACCCGGTATCTCCGACAGAACTCAAACACGACCCGGTCGGGGGGACCCGACGCAAAAGTATGCGTATACACGCTCAAAAACCCTTCAACATAGGTCATGATGCTCTTCTCAGAAGAAGGTACTTGTAGTACCACAGCTTCTCCCCATCCGCAATTTTTTCTGATCATTTCGAGGTATTTCTCCCCTACTGATGAGATAAACCTCGACGCATGCTCCCGAAGTCCTTGAACGTTGGGGGGTCTCTCCAACGTAAAGTCTTTCCTCGAGACAAAGCACCTCGAGGCCCGCACGCCGGGTACCGGCGGTGTACCACCGACCGGAAGCGGGACAGATGTGGAACTCCTCTCTCCTTGATGAGCGGATGTCGACGTAACAGTCATGGCTACGATAAAATAAGCAGAGTGGGGTATAGATTTGGACAAAATTTTGGGTCAAAATGACGGAAGAACTACTACAAAGCACCAGGTCATACAGAAGAAATAGTTACTCAGAGTAGCAGAATCTCCACTTGAGAAGCAAGTAGACGAATATATAGGGGCAAAGCAGCGGCTGCTCGCCTACCTAGAGGGCCAATTAATTCTGGCCATGTTAACGTCACCCTTTTCTTGGGAAATGTACTGGCTAGACCACCCCGAGGTCCCTTTATCGGATAGCACGAGCGTTGCTTTCCCGCGAGATTCGAGAGGTATTAAGACCTTGAGGGTCTTGACCGCTCCAAGTACGGGCTCCAAAGAGACAATGTTAAAATTCAAAGGATAACTCCGCAAGAACGACGAAATATAAAGATTGGAGAAGTTCGGACAGGAAAAAACCCCCTTTGTATTGCCAAAAATATATATACAAGGGGCGTCTTTACAAAACTCATTCCCCCCGGAATATATACATAAGC
>NW_017684409.1:0-7593 GCF_001879085.1 Nicotiana attenuata
ATTAGGTTTAATAGAGTCTTAGGTTCATGTAGTGCAATAATTTAGAAGTCTTCAGTATATATTAGGTGCTAAAAATCATGTAGAAGTGAAAAGAGTCGGGAAAAAGAATGGGCTTTTGAACCAACTGATGAACATTGCAGAAGCGAGAGTAGTGCTGTAGATGCGGCCTTTCACCTGCGTTGAAAGATCCGCAGGTGCAATTTTTGGCAAACTTGGCTAAACCGCAGAAGTGGAGGAATAGCCGTTGAAGAGGGACCGCATCTGCGATGGTTTTTCCGCAGGTGCGGAAACTGGGCAGAATTCCAAATTCCAGTAGCTTTGCATCTAGGTCTTCCCGGGCTCGTTCGACTCGATTCTTTGGCCTAATTGCCTTGTTTTAAATTTCCTAACATGATTCTACGGCCCGACTAACGTTGTGTTGATTTTTGAGGTACTTTGAGCTAAAATGGACCCGAACATGAACGAAAATGCATCGTTTGATCATGAAATTGAGCAGGAAGCTGTGGTTGAACAATTTGACCAGTCACGCTTGATGTCGGCTGATTGTCATCGCCGGTATTATGACAACCTAATCACCAAAAAGATAGTGCTTGAAAAAGGGATCGCTGAGGATAAATTGGCCGAGCTGCTCGCACAATTCTATGGTCGTCTACAAACCTCCGGATGGTCATGCTTCATTCCTACTCTGTGCAAAGCCAATGAGGAGTGGGTTCAAGAATTTTACGCTAATATTAAGCGTACAAACTTTGCCGACCCACAACTTACCATAAGGGGTAAGATAGTAAGGTTTGGGAGTGAGCATATTAATGGCATACTCGGGATTCCTAACCATCCACTCGAGCCAGTGCTAGAAAAAGATCATTGCAACAACATAGAATGGCTTGTGTCTAAACTCTATCCAGCAAGCATGAGAGCGAAATGGGCCAACAAGAGAAGGGGTTTGAAGTTGATCGACTTCACAGCTAAAGTTAAAATATGGCTCTACATCCTCTGCAATAGGGTATCACCCTGGGGAAATGTCTCGGATGTATCATACACTAGAGCCTTGATCAATACATGCCTTCTTGACAGCATTCCTGTGAATGTCGACCATTGATGTGCCGTAAAATTTCGGCACAATTGATACCAATTACATAGACTTTAGTTCTTTTTTCAATGCATCTGTAGTTTAATCTTATAAAATTTTGCTGTTTTGTAGTGCATAAGACTTGAAGACCCAAACGCATGAAGAAGTCAAAAAGCCACAAAAGTGTAGGAGTGCTGCAAGTATGCGATCGCAGAAGTGGTATGCAAACCGCATAACCACCGCAAACTGAAGCAGCTGTTTTGCCAAATGAAGAGAAGATTGCGCAATCCATTATGCGGTCGCATAACACTTTTGTGAGCCGCATAATGACCGCACAATTGCAATTGAAGAAGCTGCTCAACACTTCTGCCATGGGAAAATGCGGTCGCATAATAGATATGCGGACTGCATAATGCAAATGCGGTGTACTTCTGGGACTGATGATCTGCAACTCTGCGACGCAAATGAAGATTATGCGGAGCGCATACATGGTCTGCGACCATTATGTGGTCACAAAAGGTGACTGCAGGGGCAATTTTTGTCCAATATTGACCCCAACTTTTAGTCCACTATAAATGGCTTTACTAGGGTTTTTATGGCTCATTAAGTCTGAAAAAGGGACAACATTGAAGGCATTGAATACTCCGTTAATTTGGAAGTTTGTGAAGAGAGAATCTTGCACTTTTGTAATCTTTATGTCTTTATTTATTGCTTTGCTTTTGTATTTTAGTATGAGTAGCTAGTTTTAAATACTAAGGTTGTGGATCCTAAATGGGTTAATGTTAATGGGTGTTTGACATTGAATATATATATATAATGGTTGGTTGATATTTATTCATTTTCTTGTGCTTTATTTATTGTTCGTGGTTGCAAACATTAACTTATTCCATTTTACTCTTTCTTTACTTGGAAATGTGGGTTAGGGATTGGTAGAAGTCAATAATTTGGACTCAAGAACTTAAACCTTGTTTAATAGAATCACTTAGGAATAAGAATAAGTGGGTTCTACTTGGCATAAATTGGTTGTTTTTAATTGCAACTCTTTTAAATTTGGAAAAATCATAAAGAAAAAATACTACCCAACCATTGGAAAATAATCGGTAGTCATTTAGAAACCATTTGCATGTCAAAGGATCTTCCAATAGAAATATATCATATTAACACCGATAGCATTACATTTCATTGATGGGGACACAACCTTGGTTTCCTTTATCAAATTAATCACATTCTCATAACAAAATAGTTATCCTATTAAATTGTAATTATAACATTCTCTTATTAAGCTAAAGGAATAGAATTACGACTTAAGTCAAGTTTCACACTACTCAAGTAACCTTTTCACACATATTCCCTGTGGGATTCGACCCCAACCTTGTTGGGTTATTATATTTTACATCGACCTCCTTACACTATTTATTTGAAGTGTAATTTGAGCGTATCAAATATTGGCGTTGTTGCCGGGGAATACGATTTTATAATTACTAATTAGTGTGTGCTTTACTTTACATCTTCTTCTATTCCATCACACTTTACTTTGTTTGCTTTGTGTTGATAGGAAAACATGGCTGAGTATGACGAAGAAGAGAATCCTTTTATGGACATAGATGAGTACATTGAGGATACAAATGCTATTGTACCTCCAAGAGTTGATACTCCCACTTTCAAGGTGGAACACGGTTTAATCCTAATGCTCAAAGCAGAGGGGTTTTTCAAAAATTCCACCGATGATGATTCGGCACAACATCTCAGAAACTTCTTGGGTGTGTGTGCAATGCACAAGCAGAACAACGTCTCAGATGATGCCCTAAGATTGAGGGTGTTCAAGTACTCACTGACTAGAGAGGCGAGGAAATAGATTCAAAATCTACCACCAAATTCCATTCATTCTTGTCCTGAACTTGTTCGAGCATTCCTAGCTAAATGGTTCCCGCAAAGCAAGAAATATGAGCTACGGGATAAAATTTTCTTTTTCAAGCAATTAGCGGGAGAACACCTACATGAGGCATGGATAGATTCAAGTTATATTTGGTGAGGTCACTGAATCATGGTTTTCCAGATTCTATCTTGTTGCAGAAATTCTATATGGGTTTGAATGCTATGAATCAATTTATAGCCAAGAGTGGAGCTAATGGATCTTTTATGAATAAAACATTTGCGAGGATCACACAAATCCTTGAAAAAACGGCAAACATAACCAAGTTTGGCACTCTGAGGACGCCACGGGAGGAATTGCATATGGTACTCCGTCCTTGACCAGCATGATTAAGGAGAACCAAGAAAGAGATCAAGTAATTGCCGGGCTTGCCACTAACGTCAATGTGTTGACAAAGATGTTCACTGAAAGCCAAACAAAAAAGGTGAATGTGGTGGAAGATGTTCAACCCACATCAAATGAAGATTATGAGGAAGCAAATTATGTCAACAACTCTCAAGGAGGTTATCAAAGGCAACCGTACGAAGGTTCAGGACAACAAAACCAATGGAGGCCTAACCCGCAAGGGAAATGCAACCAACAGAGGCAAAATGACTAAGGTAGTTCAAATCAAGGGAATTGGAATAACAACAACAACAAAAACTTTTCCAATCGGAGTTCAAACCCCTATGTTCCACCAATGGGGCAATATTCCAACTCTCCGCATTGGAAGGAAGGTTCTTCAAGTGATTCCAAGTTGTAAAGAAATCTTGAACGAGTATTGCAAAATCAAGAAAGATCCGACACTTCAATAAGGAATATGACCGAGCTTGTTGGTTCTCATACCGCATCTATTCAAAAGTTGGAGATGCAAATGAGAGATCTCTCAAGACGGCAAACTCTGAAGCAAAAGGGTACCCTCCCGAGTGACATTATTGCAAACCCAAAAGGTAGTGGGACTAGTCCAACTTCTCATTATATGGCAATCACAACTCGGAGTGCGAAAATACTTCAAGGAGAGAATGAACAAGTGGTCGAAGTGGAATATTCCGAACGAGAAGTTGAGGAACAAGTTGAGTTGCCAATTGTTGTTGAAGCTAAAAAGGTCCGGGAAGAGGTGGAAATTCAAGAAGTGAACCGGGAAGAGGTTAAGGAAAAGGTTAAAGAGACACCAAAAGCTCTAGCACCAACTCCTAGACCTCATCCTCCTTTCCCTCAAAGACTTGCTAGGAAGGTTGATGATAGCAAACTCGAGAAGTTGTGTGACATTCTCAAGCAATTATCGGTGAACATTCCATTTGTGGAAGCATTTCAAGAGATGTCGGGTTTTGCTAAGTATTTGAAAGACTTGATCTCCAAGAATGAAGTGGTGAATGTAACTCACCGGGTTAATTCCATCATGGCAACAACCACCGTTCAAAAGAAAGAAGACCCGGGAGCTTTTACCATTACATGCGCTATTGGGGCACACGATTTTGCAGGAGCTCTTTGTGATAATGGGGCTAGCACCAATTTAATGCCTCTTGCTATTTAGAAGCAAGCGGGGTTAGGTATGCCGAGGCCAACAAGTATAAGGTTTCAAATGGCCGATCGTTCAATGAAGAGACCATTGGAAATTGTTGATGATGTTCTTGTGAAAGTGGGAAGTTCCTCCTCCCCACCAACTTTATGATCCTTGATTGTGCTGTTGACAAAGAAATCCCTATCATCTTGGGGAGACCATTTCTTGCTATCGGAAGAGCACTTATGGATTCGGAACGAAATGAGATCAAGTTTCGAGTTAAAGACGAAGAGGTTACCTTTCAAGTTAGCAAAGGTATGAAGTTGCCACATTCACATGAACGCATCGCAGTCATTTTTGTTGTTGATGAGGTAGAAGATACAATTTAGATGAAGATGGAAGTACAATGCCTTGGTGAGGAGTTGGCGGCTATTTTGGTAAATTTTGATGGTGAAGACATGGAGGGGTACATGAAATCGGTGAATGCATTAGAAGGACTTGGGTCCTACACTTATGCACCAAAGAAACTTTCTCTTGACTTAGAGAATAGAGTCACTCCTCTCGCCAAGCCTTCAATTATTGAGCCGCCGCAACTTAAGATCAAGCCACTTCCACCGCACTTGAGGTATAAATTTCTTGGCTCTAATGACACTCTATCGGTAATCGTTTCTTCTTTGTTGAATGATGTGCAGGTAGAACAACTGTAGGATGTCTTGGGGGAGCACAGGCAAGCCATTAGGTGGACAATAGAGGACATCCGAGGGATTCCCGATGAAATTTGTGAGCACAACATACAATTGGAGCAAGAGAGCAAGCCAAGTGTGGAGCATCAAAGAAGGTTAAACCCTTCCATGCAAGAGGTGGTAAAGAAACAAATCATCGAATGGTTGGATGCCGGGGCTGTCTACCCCATTGCCGATAGTTCTTAGGTGAGTCCGGTGAAATGTGTGCCAAAGAAAGGAGGCATGACCGTGATTCAAAACGATAAAAATGAGCTCATCCCAACGAGAACAGTGACCGTATGTAGAGTTTGTATGGATTACTGGAAGCTAAACAGTGCCACTTGCAAAGACCATTTCCCTATTCCTTTTATTGATAAAATGCTTGATTGGCTAGCGGGAAGGTCATTCTATTTCTTCTTAGATGGATATTCCGGCTATAACCAAATCAACATCGCGTTGGAAGATCAAGAGAACACAACATTCACATGCCCATATGGGACTTTTGCCTTTAGCCATATGCCATTTGGGCTATGCAATGCCCCAGCTACATTCCAAAGGTGCATGATGTCAATCTTCTAGGACATGGTGCAAGATTTTTTAGATATGTTTATGGATGACTTCTCTGTAGTGGGTGATTCCTTTGAGCATTGTCTTGACAAACTTAGACAAGTGCTCAAAAGATGTGAAGAAACAAACCTTATGCTAAACTGACTTCATGGTGGACGAGGGCATTGTTTTGGGCCACAAATTTTCCAAACAAGGCATAGAGGTTGATCGGGCGAAGATTGAAATCATTTCCAAGCTTCCTCCGCCCACTTCAGTAAAAGGTGTCCGAAGCTTTTTGGGGCACGCCGTCTTCTATAAGCATTTTATCAAGGACTTGTCAAAAATTGCAAATCCCATGTGCAAGCTCCTTGAAAAAGATGCAAAGTTTGTATTTGATGAGAAGTGTTTAAAGGCTTTTGAGGAATTGAAAGAAAAGCTCACCATGGCACCTATTATTGTCATACCCGATTGGTCATTTCCATTTGAACACATGTGTGACGCTAGTGGTGTAGCTATTAGGGCGGTGCTTGGTCAACGGCATAACAAAATCCTTCACCCAGTCTACTATGAAAGCAAGACACTTAATGATGCTCAAATGAATTACATTGTGCCTGAGCGAGAACTTCTTGCCATTGTCTATGCTTTTGAAAAATTTCGGGCTTATTTGTTGGGGTCGAAAGTGATAGTTTACACCGATCAAGCTGCTTTTTTCTATCTTATGGCAAAGAAGGATGCCAAAACAAGATTTATTTGGTGGGTCCTTTTGTTGAAAGAGTTTGACTTTGATTTCAAGGATCGGAAAAGGACAGAAAATCATGTTGCGGATCACCTATCTAGGCTTAAAGAGACAGGGAGACCAAAAGAAGGCCTTGAAATCAATGATTCCTTTCCATATGAGGACATATTGGCATTGTCTAGCACATTCGCTCCATGGTATGCCGACATCGGTAACTTTTTGGTTAGTGACCTTGTTCCCGATGGATTGGAAGCCTATCAAAAGAAAAAGTTCTTGCAGGAGTATAGGCAATACTATTGGGAGGAACCCTTTCTATTCTGTATTTGTGCCAACAACATCATTCGGCAGTGTGTTCCAGAAGATGACGTAATGCCAATTCTCAAGGCATGCCACGACTCTCCGGTTAGAGGTCATCATGGAGGAAATCGGATAGCGGCAAAGGTGCTTGAATGTGGCTACTATTGACCATCAATATACCAAGACACAAATCAAATGGTCAAGGCATGCAATCAATGTCAAAGACAAGGGTCGATATCTAAAAGACATGAGATGCCTATGAATTTTGTGATGGGGGTCGAGATCTTTGATGTGTGGGGGATAGACTTCATGGGCCCTTTCGTGAGTTCTTATGGCATGACCTACATCTTGGTGGCTGTGGACTACGTCTCCAAATGGGTCGAGGCAATCGCCTTGCCCAACAATGAGGCAAGGAGTGTGACTTTATTCTTGAAGAAGAACATATTCACGCGGTTTGGTACCCCAGATCCATCCTTAGTGATGGTGGTTCTCACTTTTGCAACAAGGCTTTCACCGGGCTGCTTGAAAAGTATGGCATAAAGCACAAGGTGGCCACACCTTATCATCCTCAGTCGAGTAGTCAGGTTGTAGTTTCTAACAGGGAAATCAAAAACATCCTAGCAAAAATTGTCAATGCAAACAGGATCAACTGGTCAAGGAAACTAGATGAAGCGTTGTGGGCATATCGCACAACATTTAAGACTCCCATTGGCACTTCACCATAACGATTGGTTTCTGGTAAATCGTGTTACTTGCTAGTGGAGATTGAACACAAGGCCATGTGGGCATGGAAGAAGTTAAATATTGACTTGG
>NW_017684410.1:0-7590 GCF_001879085.1 Nicotiana attenuata
AGCTAGTGTAGTCCCTTCCAGGGTCTTGTATTTATTTCCTGGCCATTGTATTCCGGACGGATGTTGTATTTTATTTCCTTATCAGTAGATGTTCATGCACTTGTGACACTGGGTTCTGGGATGGTTTGAATATTGTATGGACTGCTTATCATTTAAATTTGATTTGAGATTTTATTCTTTAAAAATTTCTAAATTTGAAGGAAAATCATAGATTTCAGAAGCATTAAAACGAGAATTTGATTAAGTAATTGGTTGGCTTGCCTGACAGCAGCGTCCGGCGCCATCACGACCCCTAGTGGATTTTGGGTCGTGACAACATGGTATCAGAGCACTAGGTTCCTAGGGTCTCACGAGTCATGAGCAAGTCTAGTAGAGTCTCGCGGATCGGTACGGAGACGTCTATACTTATCTTCGGGAGGCTGCAGGACTGTTAGGAGTCCTCCCCTTCTTGATTCCCTATTGTGCGATTTGATCTTTGGAGGCGTATGCCCTTAATTCATTCCTACTCAATCTTATGCGACGTGAAGCGCTTGTTATAAATCGAGAGTTGAAGAATTTCAATAGCACTACGAATGTGGTGCGGGTGTTTCTCCCTGCGGGATTATTTGAGCTATTATCGTCGCCTTGTGAAAGGATGTTCTGTTGTTTCGGCTCAGTAGCGGTACTTTTGAGAGCTCTGATGTTAGGCACAAGTTGCCATGATGCTTATGAACGAATGTTGCACAGTAGTGATATGATGATGGGATGATTGCCTACGTGTCAGGGCAGTGAATGGCTTGAAGGAAAGTTTACTCAGTACATAATCAAGAGATTCAGTATTTTATTCCCCGGAAGGAACGACAATCGAACTAAGGATGGTCAGATATGGACTGATGGAAGTAATGAGACTTGGTATTTGCAAGCCTAGTGGAGTTTTCTTCTATGTTGGGATGTTGTTCTTCTAATTGAACGTATTAAGTGTGTCGGTGTTATAATCTTCTACAATTCGCCTTTGGTGCAAGATATTGTGAAATAGTATCGAAAATGCAACTGTCAGATATTGCAGGGTGCGGTGGTTCAGGATTGGATCAGTATTTCTAATGTTGGCGGTTCGAGAAGGATGACCTTCGGAAAGGTTTAAAGTTAGTAGCGATTTGTGGACTCAAGTACTATGAAGATAGATTTTATGATGGCAGCAAATGAGCAGCAAAGTATGGGGAAGGACATGTAGGAAGTGTCAGGCGGTGGCTAAAGTTTCCGGAAGGCCGAGTATAAGAGGCCAAAGGCCGAGTAATCGATTAAGGGGATAAGTTCCGCCAAAGTGGGAGAGCGGTGGAGTCGCATATGTGCCTTGTAGTGGGATGACCACCTACCTTAAGGAGAATTTGGAATGGTTTGGGATTTTAGTGGCTGGCGACTGAAGCCTACGGAATTAATTAGAAGTATGGGCTGTCATGCGGCAGGAGATTTAATATAACGGAAAGGAGCCGCTTAAATGAAGAAAGGATGTAGCATGACTTTGAATTGGAGGGATGTTGTCGCACATTTAAATGATGTCCACGAGGGGTAAATGGACCTGTGCAGCTGGAGAGTGAGCTTAGACTCAGGATGGGTCATTGATGTCATAGTGATTGTACCCTGTGCAGCAGTGTTGGAAGACGCCGGGGATAGTCTTCTACAGGTGGGTTACCCAAGTGAGCAGGTTAGCAGTCGCGTGGTTGGCGAGGCTTCTGTGAAGAATTTTATCGGTTATGTAGCAAGGAGATCGGTCGTGCGAATGCAGTGGGTGAATCAGAGTATAAAAGAATGGGGTTTTGCTGAAAGAATCCGAGAATTTATGCGGTTGATCGCGCAAGGTTGTGTCGATGAAAGCTAGGGAATCTTGGTGAATTCCAGATTGTGAAATAGTGGCTTCAAGCTAAGTTGGGAGAGTCTCACCGCTTATGATTGGGTTGCATAGTTAGCTACTTGCGAGGTTTCGGGTTATTAGCATATTGCTGAGCTGTTTCAGCTACGGAAAAGAACATAAGTGGTGAATTAAGCAAAGGAATTATTAAAGGTGGGCTATCGTTGGCCTTATTGGCCCATGTTCAGACTTGGGGGAAAGACTCAGGATTTATGCCTTGTATAAATGCAGGTTTCAAAGGAAGTGATTCCGCCGGGTGCCTCGTCGAGAGGGTATTCATGTGTTATAAGACTTATGAAGTTGATTATATTCGGGACCAAGTCAGAGCGGGTGGCTCTCAGTAACGGTTCTATTGGATTCGAAAAGAGGTAAAGTATGGTGCCTAATGACTTCGAGCCTATTAGTACGGTTTAGAATGGAGCTTGATAGCAGCATATGAGAAGAGGCACAGAGTGTTCTATGATGTTTTGACTTGCAGTGTAGAACTTGAGAGGAAAATGAGAAGAGATTTCGGATTTGTAATAGGAAGCAGAATGGTCATGTCAGTTGAGGGTGCGAATATGCACGCAAGGAAGGTATGAATTGGTTCGTGGGATTTGAGACAGCATGGTCTCGTGATTCACGGTCACTCGGGATGAGTACGGATGGAGTATGATATGTGACGGATGGAGTTAGTATTATCTCTAAGGCAATCAAGGATAAATTGGGAGAAGGTAGATCGATTGGCCATAGTCGAATTGGCATATTGGTGTTAGCGATCAGTTTCCTCAGCGTGATCGAGTTATGCAAGTGAGTTGCGATGGTGCGTATGAGGCTTGTCAGCTGCCGTAATTGATATTATTCAGAAGCATTCTTATATTATGGCTTGTTATGTGTAAGCAGATCCTGGAAGGGTTATGGTGGCTTAGACCACTACTTAGAGATTTGCATATTCTACGATTATGAGAATTCACCTGTGTGATACTATGGATCTCCTAAAGTGAGTTAAGTGAAAAGGTTTTATAAGATGAAGTGTTAACCTATTAGTGGTTCCGAAGCTATGATGAAAAACGAGTCCTATCGTATACGGGCATGTTAAGTGCAGTGAGTGGTATGGGATTTGCAATGAAGATAAAGGTAGCAGCTCGGTCTGGACAAGGATGTCACGAGCTCAGATGAGCAGGAAAGGAGTTTCGATGTTTAAGGTAAGTTGGTTTTGTCATCAGCGTCACCTGAGATCGGTGTCTTGTAAAAAGGGCTTTGCATCCTGGTTAATTATTCTTGATCGCTTTTCAGCGTTAGTGCGGCCGGTAGTTTGGAGGTACGACCCAGTTATTTGTTACGGTGGGTTGTTGGAGTGTGTCCCATAGGAAGATTGTATAAGTGTGGCAGGTAGTCACTGGATTGATTAAAGACTTAAACCAAGTATGAAGGTTGTGATGATATCGTTGATTTGAGAATATATGACTGGAGGGCACTCAGTTATTGGGTTGTGGACTGTGGATGAGTACTCCGGTTATGGCGGCTGTTCTTGTGTGTTATGAGAAGAGGGATATTAGTATGGACCTTTGAAAGGCTATTGGCTTAGTTTGATATGATCAGGATCGACTTGAGGTCGGTGGATGGATTTAAATGTGAATATGGGCTTTATGTCAGGCTAGTTGTGTTCGTTTCAGTAATGCGCTCCTTATGGAGTAGTCAGGGTGTTATTTTGTGGTCGGATATTTCATGTAGTGATACATTGCGCCGTGGGAGTTGTGAGACGGCTTGAGAAATTGTTTATGTGTTGAGGATCCGCGTGGAAATGACGTATTATGAGCAAAATGGCTCTTGAGATCCCGATTGTATATCGCACCTCAGTTGTGCTTGAGTTTTGTAGCTTATAGCGTTATATGTCCCCTCAGGGATGGTATTATGCACTTAGCGTGCTTGTGACCAAATTCGATATCTTGTTGTAATGAGCAATTTAGCTCGATATATATCTCCTTATATAAGTTCTACGTGTGGATCGGTTGGCATGCCGCCATGGGTATGTTATTTGGATCGGGTGGCACGCCGCCATGGTTATGTTGTTTGGATCGGGTTGCGCGCCGCAACAGTGTACAGTTCCCCATATCTGTTTATTGTGTTCGGTTTCCTATCTTCTGAAGGTAGCTCATATTAGTTGTGCGCCCGCGTCGCATGTATGATTCGCGAGCGGGGTAGTTAAAGTTCTTTTCAGAGTTCATTTTCCTTTTTGTATCGCATTCTAATTGGTAGCCTACTGGCACATTGTGACATCATACGAGACTTTTGGTCATATCGGGGTGGCTTATTGCCTGAGCAGTTCGTATTGGGTGAGACAAGATTGTTGGATTTAGGATCAGTGCAATCTGATTATGTGAAATATATTAAGGAGCAAAGATCAGTATTTGGTACGGAATGATGTAATGTTTCTTGTCAGAATATAGACTCAATGATTGGTTGACTCGGCAGTTATGAATTTCTGCACATCTCTTCCGCGGCATTGTAAGAGTTAGAGTAAGACCTGTGTATGTCATGGGGTGCAATGGGAGCATAATATTCGTGGAATTTTGACTAAGTTGATCAGAAAATGTTATTGTGGTCCGGTGAGTAAAGTGATGCTAGGTGTGAATTCAGCAGAGTTATGCAGCCATGTTTGGGTACAGCGTGTAGTGATTGATATGGTGATCTCATGTTGGAAACAGGTCGGGCATAGAATTTCGGATGTTGGAATTGGGCTCTAAGGCTTATTTGCTTGAATAAAAGAGAATATTTTCAGAAATGATCGAGCTAATGTGCTCAACTGAGCTGTGGTAGCATGGGAAGGTGCATGAGAAGTTAAACAGTGATTTCAAACTACTTCAGTGTAGTTCTCAGCACGTTCGAGGACAAACGTATGTTTAAGTGGGGGAGAATGTAACGACCCGACTGGTCGTTTTGAGTTCTGGCACTCCGTTCAGTAGCCCGAGGCCATGAGCAGCTTCATTTCAGGTATTATGACTTGTACGCGTGGTCGGAATTGAATTCCGGGAAGTCCAGAGTTGATTTGGAAAGAGAAGTCTTATTTCGGAAGCTTAAAGTTGAAAGAATGAACTAGGAATGGAATTTTGAGTAAACGACCTCGAAATCAGGATCTGAAGGTTCCAGCAGGTTCGTATGTTGATTTCGGACTTGGGCGTATGCCCGGTGCGGGTTTTGGATAACCCGGGAGTGTTATGGAACCTATTGTGGAAGTTAGCATTTTTGAAGAAATTTCTTAAGTTTGGCTTGAAGTGCATTTCAGTGTTATCGATGTCCGTTTGGGATTCCGAGTCTGAGAATGGCTCCGTATGGTGATTCTGGAGTTGGGAGCGCGATCAGAAGTGAATTCGGAGGTCCGTAGGTTATTTTGGAGCCATTTGGCTAAAGATAGAAATTGGAAGGTTTTTGAGAAGTTTGACCGGAAGTGGACTTTTTGATATCGGGGTCGGAATCCGATTCCGAAAGCTGGAGTAGGTCCGTAATGTCAAATATGACTTGTGTGCAAAATTTGAGGTCAATCGGACGTGATTTGATAGGTTTAAGCATCGGAAGTTGAAGTTAGAAGTTCTAAAGTTCATAAAGCTTGGATAGAGGATCGATTCATGATTTTTGCGTTGTTTGATGTGATTTGAGGCCTCGAGCAAGTCCGTAATGTGTTTTGGGACTGGTTTGCATGATTGGTTGGGGTCCCGGGGGCCTCGGGTGGATTCCGGGTGGTTAACGGATTGAAAAATGGTATTTTTGGAAGGTTGAGGACTGCTGGTTGTTGTCATAACCGCACCTGCGGAAAGGGGGCCGCAGGTGCGGCGCAGCAGAAGCGGCTAGGAAGGCGCAGGTGCGAATTTTTGGTCAAGGGCTGGAGGACCGCAGATGCGGTCAAGTTCCGCAGATGCGGGACCGCATCTGCGGGGAAGTGGTTGCAGAAGCGGTGGTTGATCCGCACCTGCAGAACCGCAGAAGCGGTCAAGGGACCGCAGGTGCGGAAATCGCTGGAGGCAGAAGGGATGTTTTAAATCGGGGTTTGAGTTCATTTCACCCATTTTTCATGGCTTGGGCGATTTTTGGGGGAGCTTCAAGAGAGGATTTTCATCATCAACGACAAGGTAAGATATCCTCACTTATTATGAGTTAAATACATCAATTATGTGTGGATTTAAGCATGAATTGTGTAGAAAAACTTGGGATTTTGAGGGAAAAACCTAGAAATTATATTCTTGGAATTTAACTACGATATTGAGTATGGAATTTGGTGAAAATTATATATTTGAGTTCCTAAGGTCATGGGTAATCTTTATCTTCGAAAAATTTCGGATTCCGGGCGCGTGGGCCCGAGGGCGTTTTAATCAACTTTTCGATCGGAGTTAGGAATTGCTATAAATTAGATTGTAATGAGTATTTGAGCATATATTAATGGATTTGCGTAACCGTTGGCTAGTTTTGGTGAGTGGTTCATCAATTAGAGTCGTCAGAAGGGCGTGGAATGCCGGTTATGGATCTTCAGAGCGAGGTGAGTCTCTTTTCTAACCTTGTAAGAGGGAATTGTCCCCATTGATAAAATAATTGATTATGTGCTCCTATTTGCGGGGGCTACGTACGCACGAGGTGATAAGAGTCTGTGCGTAGCTACTATTATGCGATTGTCCGGGTAGTTAGGGCCCAAAAGCATGTTATACTTGGATTATTTATGAATCTATTGATAGCTTGAATTGCTTAAATCACCTTGGATTAGTAAATGAATTTAAAAGGAGATTTAACATCATTTCTCCTGAATTGTTAAGAAGAGAAATTGTTTTATTTGGATAAATATTCCCGATAAGTTCTTAATTGACTGATTGAGCATGTATCTCTATGTGTACCTGCGCCGCATGCATGATTCGCGAGCAGGGTATGTGTTTATTTAGGGAACGGGCCGAACGCCTCGGCAGATTAAATAGATGCATCTATGGTTCGTGCCGTTCGACTCTCGGCAGTGCACAATTTACATTTCTGTTGGAGCGGGTCGTCGACCTCGGCATGATTTGCGCATGATATATGTTGTTGCCTGAGGATTCTAAACGTTGATATTGCCTTTCATGGCTTGAGATAAATTGATAAGATAATGAAAAGTAAATCTTGAAAATCCTTTATTACTTGTTAAAGGTTTTTACCTGCTTTCCGACTTCGTGCGTTAGAACTACTATATAAATCCATGATTTCCTCACATTTTTAGTATATTGTCAATTGACCTCTAGTGAGTGTCGAAGTTGACCATCTCGTCTCTACTTCTTCAAGATTAGGCGGGATACTCATTGAGTACACGTTGTTTACGTACTCATACTACACTTCTGTGCATTTTTATTGCACAGGTATACGTAACTCTTGTGGCCTACTGGGCGTAGCAGCGCGGATGATTCTGGGACCGGGTGAGTTGCATTATTCGAGGCGACCCGCAGCTAGTGTAGTCCCTTCCAGTGTTTTGTATTTATTTCCTGTCCATTGTATTCCGGACGGATGTTGTATTTTATTTCCTTATCAGTAGATGCTCATGCACTTGTGACACCGGGTTCTGGGATGGTTTGAATATTGTATGGACTGCTTATCATTTAAATTTGATTTGAGATTTTATTCTTTAAAAATTTCTAAATTTGAAGGAAAATCATAGAGTTCAGAAGCATTAAAATGAGAATTTGATTAAGTAATTGGTTGGCTTGCCTGACAGCAGC
>NW_017684411.1:0-2226 GCF_001879085.1 Nicotiana attenuata
GCTGCTGCCTTATAGAAAACTAAGTCATTTTCATTGTAAATATAGAGTAGTTTTATTTCATGTACTTCCATTATGTTTCTCTAGCTTAGTCAAGTCTAGTCTTGTAACTTTGGATTATTTTTTTTAAGTACTATTAGGGGGGATCAAGCAATCAAAACTTTCTAGCAAGCAAGCAATTCTCTGTACTGGTGTCTCTCCCTCTCGACACCGCGTTGCTTTTCTGTAATAGCTTTCATTAATGCAATCAAGCTTTCTTTCATTCTGAATTCTCATTTCTGTTCTCTCAATTGCTCTTGACATTGGTTTTCCCGTACGGCACTGACAATCTCGTCTAGCGTACGGAGGGGACCTCAGTTGGCGGACAGCAACTGCACTGACATCAGTTGCCTAGCCTTACGTCGCCCTTCCAAGGAATCTCAGGAAGGCGCCGCGTAACAGTTGGTATCAGAGCCTAGGCTCGACATCGGACGAGGGAACGTATTGACATACCACCATTTCTGACCATGGTGAATCATGGGGACCGCATTGCGGCCCTCGAAGGGACGGTTGAGGTATTGCGGCCTATTATGGATACGGTGCCTGAACTAAGAACCAGCCTACTGCAAAGGTTGGACGACCTGGACCGCAGGGTGCTTCAGGTCGAAGTTGACGTTGAAAACATCAATCGCGACTCCGAGGGAGACCGGCAGACGGCAGCCACAGAGACAGCTGAAATCTTTGAGAAATTCGAGGGGCTCCAACAGGAGCGCACCGAGGATTTAGCCCACAGGGCACAAGAGGCAGATAAGGTGACTGCCATGCAACAAACCATTGACAAATTGACAGACCAACTCAATGTTGTCAACGCTGCTTTACAGGGCCTACTCCGAGGAGTCCGAGGAGGTGGAAACCAAATCGGAGGTGCTGTGAACTCCGCTTCCGCGACAAAGAAGCTGAAAATTCCTGAGCCAAAGCCATACAATGGAGCTAGGAATGCCAAGGAAGTGGAAAACTTCATCTTTGACGTCGAACAGTATTTCGATGCTGTTGGGGATCTGGAGGAAGCTAAGAAGGTAGCAACTGCTGCCATGTATCTTCAGGGTGATGCTAAACTCTGGTGGCGTGTGAAGTACGAAGCCATCAAGGCCGGTGAAGATGCTCTCGAGACATGGGCCGAACTGAAGGCAGCTATACGCCTGCAGTTCTTCCCCGAGAATGTTGAATATAATGCAAGGAGAAAACTACGGGAGCTCTGCCAGACAAAATCAGTGCGGGACTACGTGCGAGAATTCTCCGTACTCATGCTCAGCATACGCGACATGGGGGATAAGGACAAACTCTTCACCTTCATGGAAGGGTTGAAACCTTATGCCCGCGTGGAGCTACAGAGACAAAGGGTAGATTCCCTTCCCAAGGCAATCCAAGCAGCTGAATGCCTTGGGGACTATCAAATGGAAGCTCGAAGGGACAGGCCTCAGCCGCCTGCCCGAGCAGGGTTCAAAGGGGGCCAGCCCAGCAGTGGTGGTCCTAGCAAAAATGGGGGAGATCGGAACTCAAACAAATCTAGAGCTCCTTCCTCCGGCAGCAACAGTGCTGCGTCAAACAACAATGATCGGGCGAGAAAGCCTCCTTCCGGATGCCGTCATTGCGGTGGTCCACATTGGAACAATGAGTGCCCACATGCACAGATGAATGCCCATCAGGCTATTGATGATGGGACTGATGACGACTCAGACGATGCGGTCCAGACTGAACCAGTAGGTGCCTTCAATGCAATTGTGGGTTCCATTTCTGAAGCACTAGCGGAGACCAGTGCTGGTATTCGTAAGAAGAAGGACTCATGTCCCGTCACCAGGAAAGGGAAAAAGAAGGCGAATGAAGAGACTCCTCTTAAACAAGAGAGGACCTTAATGTTCGTCGAGATGAAGGTGAATGGCAAGCCCATTCGGGCTATGACAGACACGGGTGCTACCCACAACTACTTAGCCTCGACTCAGGCGGAGCGCCTTGGACTAGTTGTAGGGAAAGTTAAAGGTAGCGTCAAGGCTATCAACTCACCTCCCCAGCCAGTGGGTGGAATAGCTAAAGAGTACCGGTGAAGCTTGGGCCTTACGAAGGAAAACTTCGAACCTGCGAGTGGTGATCATAGATGACTTCGAGTTGATTGTTGGGCTGGAATTCCTAAGGCAAACCGACACCATGCCTGTACCATTTGCAGACATGCTACTGATGATGGGTACCAATAGG
>NW_017684411.1:5418-7589 GCF_001879085.1 Nicotiana attenuata
TGCCTTATAGAAAACTAAGTCATTTTCATTATATTAGAGGTTAGTTTTAGTTTTCATGTACTTCCATTATGTTTCTCTAGCTTAGTCAAGTCTAGTCTTGTAACTTTGGATTATTTTTTTTAAGTACTATTAGGGGGGATCAAGCAATCAAAACTTTTTAGTAAGCAAGCAATTCTCTGTACTGGTGTCTCTCTCCCTCGACACTGCGTTGCTTTTCTGTAATAGCTTTCATTAATGCAATCAAGCTTTCTTTCATTCTGAATTCTCACTTCGGTTCTCTCAATTGCTCTTGACATTGGTTTTCCCGTACGACACTGACAATCTCGTCTAGCGTACGGAGGGGACCTCAATTGGCGGACAGCAACTGGACTGACATCAGTTGCCTAGCCTTACGTCGCCCTTCCAAGGAATCTCAGGAAGGCGCCGCGTAACAGATCTAGTGTAAATTCTAGACTCAAACCTGAAGCCTCTAATTAAATCTAGAAAATCAGTTTATTAAATTACTATTTTATTTAGTGTAAATTCTATTTTAAAAGGGTAAAAAGATATTTTGCTAATGGCCTTCGTGCTTTTATTTAGACGAACGATATTTTGTCTAGCATAAACTTTAGTCTTAGCATACACACTTTGTGCGTATATTCAATATTAATATGTACATAACTTTTATGAATTACAAGAATATTTTTACATGATGTATTTTAGTTATAAAATAAAAATTTAAAAAATTATACTCATTATGAAAAAATCATGCCCGTAAAAGCCCTCATATGCCTTATTATGATTTCTGAGGATTTCTTTAGGAATATCTTATAAAAGTTATTGCTATTGTATAACTTAATACTCGAAACAAACAAGTGCGACAAAAATAATTTTATTGTAATTCTCCAAAGATTTGTCAAATAATGCAAATTAAAAATTAAATCTTTTGGTCTTTGAGACATTTGGGAATGTAGATGTTGGCTCTATAGCTCCTAGGGGAAAAAAGTGACATTGTAAAGTCTAAAAATGACCAATATTAAGTTAATATTTTACAATAAATAACTTAATAAATAAAAAATATAGGAATTGTTATAAATATATATTATGGATGTTCATTTAGTACTCCGTTGTAAATAAGCTTTCTGAAGAAGCTTATCCATATGAGACTCCGCCGTAAATATGTTTATTTATTTAGTACTCTATTGGAAATAAGCCTCCTGAAGAAGCTTATCACTTCGGTACCCGGTTATGGATAAACATTATCCCCGGGAGAAGATTATCCATACCGGGTATAATAAGCTTATCCTTTCGATACTCCATTATGGATAAACATTACCCCCGGTAGAAGATTATCCATACCAGGTACAATGAGTTTATCCTTTCAATACTCCGTTATGGATAAACATTACCCCCAGCAGAAGATTATCTATACCTGGTACAATGAGCTTATCCTTTCAGTACTCCGTTATGGATAAACATTACTCTCAGTAGAAGATTATCCATATCTGGTATAGTAGCAGCTCACACAACAGCTTCCTTTCTTCTATAATTAGAAGAGATTTTAGTTCATTATGTACATGAATTTGAAGTTGAATAATAAATCTCTCTCTACTTGTCTTCGGTTTCTTTACTTTAAAGTCTTTATTTTATAACACGTTATTAGCACGAGACTCTACCATTTTGAACACTTACTTCGAAATTAATTTCCTAATTCTTATCAATTTTCAGATCTCCCTCTCCTAAACCCTTACATTTTTTCGACAGATCTATGTATCTATATGTAAAATAGATTTAGAAAGATCTATATATAGTAATTGATTGTAGCAACTCAGAATTCATTGACCCTTAAATCTTCAATTACTAGCTTGAGTTGTTGGCTGGTCCCATGTGATTTTTCCAGTTTTGTCTATTCTAACGTCTTTATCGGGATACTCTTTTGGAATTGTGTATTTGGTACACATTTGACCTTGTTGTATATGTTGAAGAAGAAAGTAAAGGATAGAACTTAGACGGAGAGGGAAAGAGGATGACAATTTCGGACAATAGCAGAGGGTTAATTCTGGCAGTATCATCCAATGTTTAAAAAGGCGGGATGTGAGGCGAGGCGTTTTACCTCTGACGAGGCGAGGCGTAAGCCCTGAGACATGGGACATAAGTCCCATGGATCTTTAAATTTTACTAATTTCATGAAT
>NW_017684412.1:0-7589 GCF_001879085.1 Nicotiana attenuata
TGAACCGATGACTGCGACACGGTTCAAGATATTGCAACCTCTTTTACTCCGGAATTTTGAGAGTCCTCCTCAAAATTCTGCCCCAGTTTACTGGGCTGGTGCTTCTGACGGCTGCGCGTGATGATTGGCGAAGATCAACTTCGGAATTTTGAGGGTCCTCCTCAAAATTCTGCCCCAGTTTCCAGTATCGGGGGAAATGAAAATTTTATTGAATTGTGGCCGAACCCATAAGGCTGCCTACGTATCCCATCTTAAACGGGAATCAGGTCAGGCGTAGTTCAAATTACATCATAAAGGAATCATAATGGTTACACATAGTATCTCTTCACTGCATCTGAATTGGTCGGCTTTGGCCAGACTTCTCCATCCATTTCTGCGAGTATGCGGGCTCCCCCGGTGAACCATGTACAGACCTTGCCAATTAGGAGAAAACTTTCCTTTGGTTTTGTCTTGGTGCGGAAAAATCTTCTTCAGTACTAACTACCCTGGCGCGAATCATCTTGGCTTGACTCTCTTGTTGAAGGCTCTGGTCATTCTGTTCTAATAAAGCTGACCATGGCAAACTGCATTCAGTCTTTTCCCGTCTATAAAGGCTAGCTGCTCGTAGCGACTGTTTACCCATTCTGCATCTTCAAGTTCTGCTTCCCGCATAATTCTCAGGGAGGGAATCTCTACTTCGGCTGGGATGACTGCCTCGGTACCGTAAACCAGCATATAAGGAGTTTCCCCAGTTGATGTGCGGACTGTGGTACGGTATCCCAATAGAGCAAATGATAGCTTCTCATGCCACTACTTGTGTTTTTCTATCATTTTCCTCAGTATCTTCTTAATGTTCTTATTGGCCGCTTCTACGGCTCCATTCATCTGAGGTCTGTAGGCTGTAGAATTCTTGTGCTTAATCTTAAATGTCTCACACACTGCTTTCATCAGATCACTGTTGAGATTGGAACCATTGTCAGTGATGATTGACTCTGGGACGCCGAACCGGCAAATGATACGGTCACGAACAAAGTCTGCCACAACCTTCTTGGTTACCGCCTTATATGATGCTGCTTCGACCCATTTGGTGAAGTAATCAATTGCCACTAGAATGAACCTGTGCCCGTTTGACGCGGCAAGCTCGATAGGTCCGATGACATCCATTCCCCAAGCGGCGAATGGCCATGGTGAGCTTGTTGCATTGAGCTCGTTAGGAGGCACTTTTATCATGTCTGCATGGATCTGGCAACGATGGCATTTCTGAACATACTGGATGCAGTCTGTCTCCATAGTCATCCAGAAATAACCAGCTCGGAGTATTTTCTTGGCTAAGACGAAACCATTCATGTATGGGCCACAGGTCCCTGCATGAACCTCCTCCAACAACCTGGATGCTTCCTTTGCCTCAACAATCCTCAGTAATCCCAAATTGGGAGTCCTCCTGTACAGGATTCCTCCGCTGTGAAAGAAGTGATTGCATAACCTCCGCAGTGTGCGCTTTTGTGTAGTGTTTGCAAGTTCTAGATACTCTCCTATTGACAGATATTTCTTAATGTCATGGAACCATGATTTTTCATCTGCTTCTTCCTCGACATGAGCACAGTAAGCAGGTTGATCCTGGATTTTTATCGGGATAGGATCAATGAAGTTCTTATCTGGATGTTGAATCGTGGATGATAGAGTGGCCAATGCATCAGCGAACTCATTCTGAACTCTGGGGACATGCCGGAGTTCTGTCTTTGTAAACCTCTTCCTCAACTCCTGTACATGATGCAAGTATGGGAGTATTTTGGAATTCTTGGTTGCCCATTCTTCTCGAACCTGATGTATGAGCAAGTCTGAATCCCCAATCACTAGTAACTCCTGAACGTTCATATCAATGGCCAGCTTGAGCCCTAAGATGCAGGCTTCATACTCGGCCATGTTGTTGGTGCACGGGAACCTGAGTTTGGCGGACACCGGATAATGTTGGTCTGTTTCTGATACTAGGACTGCTCCTATGCCAACGCCTTTAAAGTTTGCTGCTCCATCGAAAAACATTCTCCAGCCATCATAGGATTCTGCAATGTCTTCTCCTATGAAAGAAACCTCCTCATCAGGAAAATACGTCTTTAGAGGCTCGTATTCTCCGCCCACGGGGTTTTCGGCAAGATGATCGGCTAGTGCTTGTCCTTTGATCGCTTTCTGAGTCACGTAGACAATATCAAACTCACTCAACAGAATTTGCCATTTGGCCAGCTTGCCCATGGGCATGGGCTTCTGAAAGATGTACTTCAGTGGATCCATCCTTGATATGAGATAAGTAGTATAGGCACATAAATAATGCCTCAACTTCTGAGCTACCCAAGTCAGAGCACAACAGGTGCGTTCTAGCAGGGAATACCGGGCCTCGTACGGGGTGAACTTCTTGCTGAGATAGTAGATGGCTTGCTCCTTTCTCCCTGTTTCATCATGTTGTCCCAAAACACAACCAAATGCTCCATCCAGTACTGCAAGGTAGAGCAATAGCGCTACCTGGTTCAGGCAGAACCAGAACTGGCAGCGTTGATAGGTATTCCTTGATTCTGTCGAAGGCTTTCTGACAATCATCAGTCCATTTAGTGGCGGCGTCCTTCTTCAACATCTTAAAGATAGGTTCACAAATGACGGTGGACTGGGCTATGAACCGGCTGATGTAGTTGAGTCTCCCCAAGAAACTCATAACCTTTTTCTTGTTCTTTGGAGGTGATAATTCTTGAATGGCCTTGACCTTTGACGGATCGAGTTCTATTCCCCGCCGACTTACGATGAACCCAAGCAATTTTCCGGCTGGAACCCCAAATGCGCACTTGGCGGGATTCAGTTTCAGGTTATCCTTCTCAATTTGTTGAAGAACTTTCTTAAATCTTCCATGTGGTCAGTGGCTTTCTTGGATTTGATGATGACATCATCTACATACACCTCGATCTCTTTGTGTATCATGTTATGGAAAATAGTAGTCATGGCCCTCATGTAGGTGGCCCCAGCATTCTTTAATCCAAACGGCATCATCTTGTAACAATACATCCCCCCACGGCATAATGAATGTCGTTTTCTTCGCGTCTTCTTCGTCCATCCATATCTGATGATACCCAGCAAAACAATCGACAAATGACTGCAACTCGTGCTTGGCGCAGTTGTCAATCAGGATGTGTATGTTCGGTAAGGGGAAGTCGTCTTTCGGACTGGCCCGGTTGAGGTCCCGGTAGTCGACACAGACTCTAACCTTCCCGTCCTTCTTCGGCACTGGCACAAAGTTGGATAACCATGTTGGATACTCCACTACCCTGAGAACCTTGGCTTTGACTTGTTTGGTAACTTCTTCTTTGATTTTCAAACTCATGTCTGGCTTGAACTTTCTGAGCTTCTGTTTTACCGGCGGACACGTCGGATCCGTTGGCAGTTTGTGAGCTATGATAGATGTACTGAGACCGGTCATATCATCGTATGACCAGGCAAATATGTCCTCATATTCTTTTAAGAACTCCGCGTACTCTTCCTTTTCTGATTGTGACAAGTGAACACTGATGCGCGTTTCCTTGACATTCTTTGTGTTCCCCAAGTTGATAACCTCAGTTTCATCCAAGTTAGACTTAGGTCTGTTCTCAAAATCCTCAATCTTTTTAACGAGCTCTTCTGGTATCTCATCCTCTTCTGAATCTATGTTCGTTTGTTGCGTTATCTCGTCGCATGTCACATTCATCGGTTCATCAAGATAGTAATGCCCGAAGCTCTCCGGGCTTTGGTGATTCTGATGTACCAATTGTTGAGGCGCTCTCCTCGGTTCACTGCCTGTATGGAAGGGCCTTCCTCCCCTTCCTCCTCGAGAATGGCATGACAGTCCATATTGTCATCTTCCAAGAACAGGTTCTTCATTGCTGCTAATGCTTCATCTTCCTCTGACCCATATATGATGTAGGCCGGCTGGAAAGTCTGTTCCAGGCGCGGTATTGGGTGCTCCAGCGGATAGTAAGGGCCGCGCCATGGTAGCGACCAGTTCCTGAATTCCTGCCAAGTATATCCATACCCTAACCCGAAAGTGGTGCCATGCTTCTTCAGTTTGATAGGCTTGGTGATTCCCTGGAGATTCTTGCCGAGCCCTTTGCCAGGTTCATACCCGCTCCAATTCAGTATACTTTCTATCTTGTTATCCCACCATTTGTCTTTATCCACGGCGTTGACTCGCTCAATGTGGTGGTAAGTTTCTCCTCCTAGCTTCCTTCTCCCTTCGATCGCTGGGATGGTTTGGCGACTGTATGTGGGGTTACTCCCGTCACCATGAATAATCACCTCTTGGTGATTCCACTCGAACTTCACTGCCTGGTGCAGGGTTGATGCTACAGCTCCGGCGGCGTGGATCCATGGTCGTCCCAGCAGTAAGTTGTAGGATATTGGGATGTTTATTACTTGAAAATCAACATCGAACCAAGCTGGCCCCATTTGTAGACATAAACTGATCTCCCCAATAGTGGACCATTGGGAACCATCGAAAGCTTTGACGTTAATAGCCCCATCCTTGATTTCATGTAGACTCTTCCCCAATGTTCTGAGGGTCACCAATGGACAAATGTTGAGGCTGTATCCTCCGTCAATCAAAGTCCTGGTGACGAAATAGTCTTCACATTGCACAGTGATGTGCAACGCTTTCTTGTGTCCTAAACCTTCAGGGGGCAACTCATCCTCGTGGAAAGTGATCTTATGACTCTCCAATATCTGCCCGACCATATTTGCCATCTCTCCTCCAATTATATTGCTGGGTACGTATGCCCCGCTTAGTATCTTCATTAGGGCGTTCTTGTGTTCCTCGGAGCTCTACAGCAGAGCTAGAATGGAGATCTGCGCCAGTGTTTTATTTAATTGAACAACAACTGAGTATTCTTTCACCTGTATCTTCCGCCAGAGATCATCAGGTCCAGTTTCAATAGGCCGTCCAGAGGCCTGCTTACTTGATTCAACTAAGTGCTCCGGAGTATAAATTCTGCCAGTCCTGGTCATACCCTGTGCTGCGATTGCTTCTCTAGACTTAGTTTTTCCCTTCCTTCTTGCCTCGACGATGTAATCCCAAGGAATGGTCTGTGTCTGGAATGCCGTTACTACTGACATCGCTACAGGAATGGGCACTCTCGTTTTGGGTGGCAACATAGCAACTTCAAATGGTACCTTTGGAGACCCAAACTCCACCTCAATCGGCTCTGCGGTCCTTTTGGATGACGGTGTTTCAAACTCGAGAGGCACAGACATGTTCACTTCAGCATCCCCAAAGGGCTGGATCTGGACTACAATTGGATTCAATGTGACGGTTGGTTTCTTGGGCTCTTCACATTCGGCAATTAATCCAATCGACCCCTTGGGGTCCCAATCATCTTCTACCTCGATCATGTGCACACCACCACCCTTATGATCAGGCAAAGGATTGTTTCGAACATTAGGAGCAGGTTCTTTGGCCATGATGATTTTGTTGTCAATTAGAGCTTGGATTTTATCTTTCAGAGATCGGCACTCATCAATGGTATGCCCTTTCATGCCGGATGGTACGCACAGGTTTTATTTGGATTGACCCACTGGGAAGGATTTTCTGGAGTTATGGCAGGGATTGGGGTGACGTTACCGGCTGCTTTGAGTCTTTCATATAATTGGTCAATTGGCTCGGCGATGGCGGTGTATTGCTTGGGAGGTCTACGGTCGAAGCTAGGGCGTGGCCTGGGGAAGTTTTGGCGGGCAGGAGGTGATTGGTAGTGAGCATTATAGGGTGGGTAGACGGGTGCAGGTTGGGAATATTTTTGTAAGGTAGGAGATGAGTGGTAAGCAGGTGATGTAAATTGGTAAGAGGGCGGAGGTGCTTGGTAATTGGGAATAGGCTATGTGAGAGGGGGTACTGGGTAGGCTTGGTATTTTACTGGAGACTTGGTTCTTTGTGCGACCATCACGGCACTCACGTCTTTTTTCTTGGATGTGCCACCATATTGTAGGGCTTTGTTGGTGGCCTGCAGTGCCTTGAAATTAGTGACCATACCGCTCTCAATGCCTTCCTCAATCCTTTCTCCTGGCTTGATGATATCGGAGAATTTCTGGCCCTCTATCAACATTAACCTCTCATAATACTGCGGATCCTGAGCTCGGACGAAAAATCGGTTCATTTGTTCTTCCTCTAAGGCCGGCCTGACCTTAGCAGCCTCGGATCTCCATCGAGTAGCATACTCGCGGAATGTCTCAGTGGGTTTCTTTTTCAGATTCTGGATGTAGAAGATATCTGGTGCATTTTCTGTATTGAACCTGAACCTGTCCATGAAATCGGACGCCATTCCAACCCAGCTCGTCCACTTCTTGGGATCTTGGCTAATGTACCAAGATAGCGCATCGCCTTTCAAACTTCTCATGAAGAGTTTCATGCGGATCTTCTCATCTCTTCCTACACCGACCAGTTTATCACAATATGTCCTCAGATGGACTCTAGGATCCCCGAGCCGTCAAACGTTTCGAACTTGGGAGGTTTGTACCCCTCCGGGAGTTCAACGTTTGGCTGAATGCAAAGATCCTCATAATTCAGCCCTTCAATGCCTTTGCTTCCTTCAACGCCCTAGACTAGGCTAGTCAATTTCTTAAGCTCGACTACCAGGTTCTTGATGAGAGAGTCTTTGTCCTTGAATTATGTTGTGTTTGTAATGGGTTGAGTGTATTGTGGCATGGTTTCCACATAGATGGGAATGTGGTGGGGATGATCACTTGATGGTTCAGGGATGAGGAGTGAAGCGTTGTTGTGACATGTGTTGCAATTTTGATGAGTAGCGGGTTGTTTCTGAGGCTTCGGGATGTCCTGTGGAGGTATGGGGTGTTGAGCTTTGGGAAAGTTGATGTCTGGAGTCGTGAGGGAGAATGACAGACTTTCCAAGTTCCGAACTTGGTCTAGTTCTTCTTGAATTTCAGTAACTTTTGTTCGAGCTGAGCGGCACTTTCTTTGGATACCTGAACACCCTGAGGAACCTCTACCCTTTCAGCTGAGTCGTCCTTTCTGATGTTGTTCACGTTCTCCATTTTTGCTTTGTTCTTGCTTTTGATAGGACTTGGAGGAGGATGTGGAGGGCCCTTAGATCTTGTGGAGTAAGATGACGATGCCAGAATGTACGAACTAACCTTTTAGGGAGGGGAATAAAAAATAAAAGTAAAAATAAAAAGGGTAGCAAGTCAGTACGGATTCTGAGAAAAATATTGCGGTATTTAAACACATAGTATAAAAATATAAATCGTGTCCTAAATTGGGTGCCTCGTTGTGCCCGAGGTAGGCCTAGCGACTAGTTGATTTGGAGAACTTATAATGCTAAATGCCTCATTTTATTGATAAAAACAAGACGAATCCCAAAATGACACTAAAATTGCGTAAAGTAAAAATGTCATTAATGGCCATTGGCCTTATTACATTTCAAAGAAAAGAAACTTCTGACTATTTGGTCCCAGAAGGACCTTCCCCAGACTCGGCATCTTTGGCTCCATCGAACAGCGTCACCAACTCACGCAATCCCAGCAGCAGATAAGCCCTAGCCAAATGTCCTCCTTCATTACCCTCGGCGTTTGGGCAATTCTCGATCCTCCGGATG
>NW_017684413.1:0-941 GCF_001879085.1 Nicotiana attenuata
CTTACCATACCGATTTCAGTCTACTATCAAGCTATTCCATCTATCTAATTCCCTTTTTTGATTCATCATCCACTTGATATTTCTACCCTCGCTGTAGCATCACAATGCCTCAATCCAAGCTTACCACACGAGACTCGAACATAAGACCACACTGTCTAAGACCCATAGGCCACTGAATACTCTCTCAATTGTTTCCCAGAAATACCACATTCCAGAATACTTCACTCTGAGAACTTTCTGCGAATCTAAATTCGCTTCCTTTACTTTCCAGGTATCGACACATAGGATCCCATGATCAACATAAAAATACCACAGTCTTGACATTTTCTATTGAAAACACTGTCTTTAGTCACATACACCACCTTAAAACACCTGAGTGCTACATGTAGATTCTTGAACACATTAAAACCATTCTCGAGAGTCATTCTCTCTTATTCATCTGCAAATTACCTGATTTAACGAACAGAACCACTCGTGCTTTATTGACACTCCGATACCGTAAAATGAGACCCTCATCCCAATACAACCAAGCAACTTCCTCCTCTATGCACCGAGCATTCTTTACCAACAACAACTCTAGACATTCCGAAATTCTCATACCCTATGGAACATAATATAACCTTTGTCAAAATTTTGCTTCACTCGCTCATCCTCGACTCAATTTCTGCAACTAGAACCGATTCGCCAGCATACCTCGAGACGTAACCAACATAGCACAAAACCGTGCAATCAGCTAATCAACAGCAACCTCCCCAACTTGGCTCGAAGCCATATATCAAGACGCACTTAACAACTCATAACACTTTTACTCCAATGATGCCACAATGTCATAGTGAGATTAAACTCAAATCCTCTACAAGTTTGTGAAAACACAGATCATCTAGTACTGAAATCCTCTACAACCCTCGCATTTATCCCCACATCAACTGAGTCCACTCTCT
>NW_017684413.1:5083-7588 GCF_001879085.1 Nicotiana attenuata
AGCTGCCCATGCTGCTTAAGAATTTAATGACTTTCCATTATGAACAGAGCCGTAACCTTACACACACAAATCCCAATCCTCCACCACATATCGCATATACCATACCACACTAGTATAACATGAGAACTCCATCTCCCTTCCTAACCACAAACATCTACGTACTCCACTAGTCAAGAACTCTCCATCAATCCCATCAAGAAGAGAAATCATTACACATTCCATGCTTCGCATGCCCATAGGCAATTTATACGTCTCTAAACCACGGTCAAACTTATCAAGAACTCTCCCCCAATTCCATTGCACAAGCTAAACTGCTAGGAATGAATCCTTCTACCCGAACCAAGCTAAGCAAGCTGTCAGAACTCAAGAGCCTTGCTGCACAATACCTGTAAAAGCCCATTACCTCGAACACATACGAAGAATTAATCACATCCTTACCATACCGATTCGGTCTACTATCAAGCTATTCCATCTATCTAATTTCCATTTTTGATTCATCATCCACTTGATATTTCTCCCTCGCTGTAGCATCACAATAGCTCAATCAAGCTTACCACACGAGACTCGAACATAAGACCACACTGTCCAATACCCATAGGCCACTGAATACTCTCTCAATTGTTTCCCAGAAATACCACATTCCAGAATACTTCACTCTGAGAACTTTCTACGAATCTAAATTCGCTTCCTTTACTTTCCAGGTATCGACCCATAGGATCCCATGATCAACATAAAAATACCACAAGTCTTGACATTTTCTATTGAAAACACTGTCTTTAGTCACATACACCACCTTAAAACACCTGAGTGCTACATGTAGATTCTTGAACACATTAAAACCATTCTCGAGAGTCATTCTCTCTTATTCATCTACAAGTTACCTGATTTAATGAACAGAACCACTCGTGCTTTATTGGCACTCCGATACCGTAAAATGAGACCCTCATCCCAATACAACCAAACAACTTCCTGCTCTATACACCGAGCATTCTTTACCAACAACAACTCTGGACATTCCGAAATTCTCATACCCTACGGAACATAATATAACCTTTGTCGAAATTTTGCTTCACTCGCCCATCCTCAGCTCAATTTCTGCAACTAGAACCGATTCGCCAGCATACCTCGAGATGTAACCAACATAGCACATAACCGTGCAATCAGCTAATCAACAGCAACCTCCCTAACTTGGCTCGAAGCCATATATCAAGACACACTTAACAGCTCATAACACTTTTACTCTAATGATGCCACAATGTCATAGTGAGATTAAACTCAAATCATCTACAAGTTTGTGAAAACACAGATCATCTAGTACTGAAATCCTCTACAACCCTCGCATTTATCCCCACATCAATTGAGTCCACTCTCTTAAGCGACCCGAATTTTTAAATTTCAACACATACCCTTCAATTACACATGAGATCTTCTAACATACACGTAAGGACCATACCACTCAAGAACACTCCGCAGGAGATGACCCCTGCTTCGCCTCAATTTAGTACTTCAGCATACCTTTCACCATAATATACGTTACTCAGTCATTAGTCTTCCTGAGTCCGAACTCATACCGCCGCATGCAATGCACTTCACTTCCCAACTAGGAGGTACGACAATGTTCTTCACGCGCCCATAATTCGGGCTACACATCAATCCACAATTGGAGTCGAATCACTTAACAGTTCATCTATTATCCTGTAGACTTCTTCGTCACTACCAAGTCATATAATTACATCTCGCAGTACTAACATACTCATCACATGAATACCAAACCGCCATTCCGGCTAATAGGGGATATACTGAACATATAATTTCAAAATACTTGCTCACACACTCAACACCTCAGTGCTCAAGCCATAGGCAAGGATCCAGCCTCAAGTCCTCCAGACTGGCCCAACATACTCACGAAGATTACATCTCGCCCCTCGATCGGGGAATCCCAAACCATCAAGGCACATATAATACTGAGCGCTCACGTGCGCATACAGACGTGTGAAAGGAATTTCAAGAGTTATATCTCAAGCTGAATCAAGCACGCACGATAAGAATTCCAAGAATGGGAAGTTTTCCTAAAGGTTCTGCAGCCTCTCGAGGATAAATACAGACGTCTCCGTACCGATTCGCGAGACTCTACTAAACCTGCTCATGACTCGTGAGACCTAGTAACCTAGGCTCTGATACCAACTTGTCACGACCAATTCCTATACCCGGTCGTGATGGCGCCTCTCGTGAAGACAAGGCCAACCAACTAACCCAAATCCCTTCGCTAACAAATTTTAAACATAAATGAATAGAAGATACAACTTAATGGCATTAGAAATTGTTAATTACTACCCGACCGGGGTGTCACAAGTCACGAGCATCTAAGGAAACCTTAACACAACTACAGGCCAATAAATATATACAAGTAAAATTTCTGGAAAACAAAGACAACATCCGGTGCCGCGAACGCTGGCGGTCACCTTGCTCAGCTACAATAACAATACCTTCAATCCGCTAATAACC
>NW_017684414.1:0-4988 GCF_001879085.1 Nicotiana attenuata
GGGCATTTTTGTCCGATTTTGACTACGACTTTTGGTCCACTATAAAGAAAATAATTAGGGTTTTTGTGGGGCATTCAAGTCTGAAACAAGGTCCTACTTAGAGAGCATTGAATACTTCATTTATTTGGAAGGTTGTGAAGAAGGAATCTTGCACTTTTGTAAGCTTAATGGCTTTATTAAATACTTTGTTCTTGTATTTTAGTATGAGTAGCTAGTTTTAAATACTAAGGTTGTGGTCCCTAGATGGGTGTAATGTTAATGGGTATTTAACATTGAATATATATAATGGTTGGTTGATACTTATTCAATTCTTGTTCTTTATTTATGATTGGTGGTTGCAAACATTAATGTATTCCATTTTACTCTTTCTTTACTTGGAAAAGTGAGTTAGGGTTTGGTAGAATTGAATATCAAAAACTCAAGACTTTAAATCTTGTTTAATAGAATCGCTTAAGAATAAGTGGGTTCTACTTGGCATAAATTGGTTGTTCTTAAATTGCAACTCTTTTATATTTGGGAAAATCATAAAGGGAAAATACTATTCAACTATTGGAAAATATTGAGTAGTAATTTAGAAATCATTTGCATATCAAAGGACCTTCCATTAGAAATATATCATATTAACACCGATAGCATTACATTCCATTAAAGGGGACGCAACCTTGGTTTCCTTAATCAAATCATTTACATTCTCTTAGCACAATTAGTATCTCATTAATTTCACAACTATACCATTCTCTTGTTACGTTAACGGAATAGCATTACGACCCAAGTCAAGTAGCACACTACTCGAGTAACCTTTTTACGCCTATTCCCTGTGGGATTCGACCCCAACCTTTTTGGGTTACTATATTTGACACTGACCACCTTACACTATTTATAAATGTGTAATTTGATCGTATCAAATTTTGGCACCGTCGCCGGGGAATACGGTTTTGAAATTACTAATTAGTGTGTGCTTTACTTTATGTCTTCTTCTATTCCATCACACTTTGCTTGTTTGGCTTGGTGTTGATAGGAAAACATGGTTGAATATGATGAAGAAGAAAATCCTTTTGCGGACATAGATGAGTACATTGAGGATACAAATGCTATTGTACCTCCGATAGCTGGTGCTGCCACTTTCAAGGTGGAACATGGTTTAATCCTAATGCTCAAAGCGGAGGGGTTTTTCAGGAATTCCACTGATGATGATCCGACACAACATCTTAGAAACTTAATGGGTGTATGTGCGATGCACAAGAAGAACAACGTCTCAGATGATGCCCTAAGGTTGAGGGCGTTCAAGTACTTACTGGCTGGGGAAGCAAGGAAATGGCTTCAAAATATGCCACCAAACTCCATTCATTCTTGGCCTGAACTTGTCCGAGCATTCTTAGCTAAATGGTTCCTGCAAAGCAAGAAATCTGAGCTCTGGGATAAAATTTTCTTTTTCAAGCAACTACCAGGAGAACATCTACATGTTGCATGGGATCGATTCAAGTTATACTTGGCGAGGTCGCCTAATCATGGTTTTCCGGATTCTATCTTGTTGGAGAAATCCTACATGGGTTTAGATGCTACGAACCAATCTATAGCCAAGAATGCAGCTGATGGATCTTTTATGGATAAGACATTTGCAAGGGTCACACAAATCCTTGACAAAATGGCGCAACATAATCAAGCTTGGCACTCAGAGGACACCACAGGTGGAATTGCTTATGGTACTCCCTCCTTGACCAACATGATTAAGGAGAACCAAGAAAGAGATCAAGTAACTGCAGGGCTTGCCACCAATGTCAATGTGTTGACAAAGATGTTCACTGAAAGCCAAAGGAAAAAGGTAAATGTGGTGGAGGATGTTCAACCCACATCAAATGAAGACTTTGAGGAAGCAAACTATGTCAACAACTCTCAATGGGGCTATCAAAGGCAAAAATACCAAGGTCAAGGACAACAAAATCAATGGAGGCCTAACCCGCAAGGGCAAGGCAACCAACAGTGGCGAAATGACCAAGGTAGCTCAAATCAAGGAAATTGGAATAACAACAACAACAACTTCTCAAATCGGAGTTCAAACCCTTATGTTCCGCCAAAGGGGCAATATCAAATCAAGGTTCCTCAAGTGATTCCAAGTTGGAAAGCATGCTTGAACGGGTATTGCAAAATCAAGAAAGGTCCGACACTTCTATAAGTAGTATGACCGAGCTTGTTGGTTCTCATACCGCATCCATTCAAAAATTGGAGATGCAAATGAGAGATCTCTCTTGGGGAAAAAATCCAAAGCAAAAGGGGACACTCCCAAGTGACACAATTGCTAACCCAAAGGGTAGTAGGAGTGGTCCAACTTCTCATATCATGGAAATTACTACTCGGAGTGGGAAGGTACTACAAGGAGAGAGTGAACAAGTGGTTGAAGTGGAAGATTCTGAACAAGAGGTTGAGGCACAAGTTGAAGAACAGATTGTTGTTGTAGCTAAAGAGCTTCCGGAAGAGTTGAAAGTTCAAGAAGTGAACCGGGAAGAGGTAAAGGAAAAGGTAAAAGAGACACCAAAAACTCTACCACCTATTCCTAAACCTCCTCCTCCATTCCCTCAAAGACTTGCTAGGAAGGTTGATGATAGCAAACTCGAAAAGTTCTATGAAATTCTCGAGCAGTTATCGGTAAATATTCCATTTGTGGAAGCAGTTCAAGAAATGCCGAGTTTTGCTAAGTATTTGAAAGACTTGATTACCAAGAAGAGAACCACCAAGAATGAAGTGGTGAATGTGACTCACCGGGTTAGTTCCATCATTGCAACAACCACCGTTCAAAAGAAAGAAGACCAGGGAGCTTCACCATTCCATGCACTATTGGGGCGCGTGAGTTTGCAAGAGCTCTTTGTGATAATGGGGCTAGCATCAATTTAATGCCTCTTGCTATTTACAATCAAGCAGAGTTAGGTATGCCGAGGCCTACAAGTATGAGGTTACAAATGGTTCTATAAAGAGACCGGTGGGAATTGTCGATGATGTGCTTGTGAAAGTGGGAGAGTTCCATCTACCCGCCGATTCGTAATCCTTGATTGTGCAGTTGCAAAGAGATCCCTATCATCTTGGGGAGACCATTCCTTGCTACAGGAAGAGCACTAATGGATTCGGGATGGAATGAGATCAAGTTCTGTGTGAATGATGAAGAGTTCACATTCCAAGAAAGCAAGGGTATGAAACTGCCACATGAATATGAAAGCATCTCGGTGATTGATGTTGTTGATGAAGTGGAAGATGCAGTTGAAATGAAGATGGAAGAACAATGCCTCGGTGAGGCGTTGGCGGCTATTTTGGTAAATTCCGATGGTGAAGATATGGAGGGGTACATGGAATTAATAAATGCATTGGAAGGGCTTGGGTCCCACACTTATGCTCCAAAGAAACTCTCTCTCTCGACTTAGATAATAGAGCCACTCCTCCCGCAAAGCGTTCAATTATTGAGCCGCCGCAACTAGAGCTCAAACCACTTCCACCGCACTTGAGGTATAATTTTCTTGGCTCCAATGACACTCTACCAGTAATCGTTTCTTCTTTGTTGAATGATGTGCAGGTAGAACAATTGTTGAATGTCTTGAAGGAGCCTAGGCAAGCTATTGGGTGGACAATTGCGGACATCCGGGGGATTCCCGCCGAAATTTGCGAACAAAAGATCCAATTGGAGAATGAGAGTAAACCAAGTGTGCAGCATCAACGAAGGTTGAACACTTCCATGCAGGAGGTGGTAAAGAAAGAAATCATTAAGTGGTTGGATGCCGGGGTAGTCTACCCCATCGTCGATAGTTCTTGGGTGAGTCCGGTGCAATGTGTGCCGAAAAAGAGAGGCATGACCGTGATTGAAAATGATAACAATGAGCTCATCCCAACAAGAACTGTGACCGGATGGAGTGTTTGTATGGATTACCGGAAGCTAAACAGTGCTACGTGCAAGGACCATTTCCCTATGCCTTTTATTGATCAAATGCTTGATCGGCTAGTGGGAAGGTCATTCTACTACTTCTTGGATGGATATTCCGGCTACAACCAAATCAATACTGCATTGGAAGATCAGGAAAAGACAACATTCACTTGTCCACATAGGACATTTGCATTTAGCCGAATGCCATTTGGGCTATGCAACGCTCCGGCTACTTTCCAAAGGTGCATGATGTCAATCTTCTCCGACATGGTGGAGTATTTCTTAGAGGTATTCATGGACGATTTCTCTATCGTGGGTGATTATTTTGAGCATTGTCTAGACAACCTTAGACAAGTGCTTAAGAGATGTGAAGAAACGAACCTTGTGCTAAATTGGGAGAAATGCCACTTCATGGTGGACGAGGGCATTGTTTTGGGACACAAAATTTCCAAACAAGGCATAGAGGTTGACCGGGCAAAGATCAAGATCATTTCCAAGCTTCCTCCACCAACTTCAGCTAAAGGTGTCCGAAGTTTTTTGGGGCATGCCAGCTTCTATAAGCGTTTCATCAAGGACTTCTCCAAAATTTCAAGCCCCGTGTGCAAACTCCTTGAGAAAGATGCAAAGTTTGTATTTGACGAGAAATGCCTCAAAGCCTTTGAGGAATTGAAAGAAAAACTCATTACAGCACCTATTATTGTCACACCCGATTGGTCCCTTCCATTCGAACTCATGTGTGATGCCAGTGGTGTAGCTATTGGGGCGGTGCTTGGCCAACGTCATAACAAGATCCTTCACCCTATATATTATGCAAGCAAGACACTCAATGTGATGACCCAAAAGGTCATCACTTGTTTTTAAATTTAATTCTGTGCTTCTGAGGCCTTGAAAACCTCTTTTAGCCTCGCCTCGATTTGTGTGCGCAGTCCGAGCGCGTAGCCGGAAAGCTTAAATATAAAAATCTATGAAAAATGGTAAAATTTGGTCATAAAATGAGTTATTTTGACTTCGGTCAACGTTTTGGGTAAACGGACCCGGACCCGTGCTTTGACGGTCCCGGAGGGTCCGTAGGAAAATATGGGAC
>NW_017684414.1:6839-7587 GCF_001879085.1 Nicotiana attenuata
ATTCGGGCTCTACTTATCCCACGTGTCATCCTATTTTGTTTCATATTTGGTTGTGCCTCGTGATTCTTTGAGTGCTCCTGTGCATGTGTCCACGCCTGTGGGAGATTCTATTAGTTGTAGATCATGTCTATCGCTCGTATGTGATTATTGGAGTCTTGAGACTAGCGTAGATCTTCTACTTCTTGACATGGTAGATTTTGATGTTATCTTGGGTATGGACTAGTTGTCACCTTATCATGCTATATTGGACCGCCACACCAAGATGGTGACCTTAGACATGTCGGGGTTGCCTTGTCTCCTCTATCTTTTATTATGTTCTGTTATATCTTGTATTCGAGACAGACAGTGTTGCTTTCTTTCAAACCGTTGTATGTAGTAATCCTAGTAGTCCGTTGAATGATGTGACACTAGTTTCTGGGTAGAGACATATGTGGATTTTCTTATCATTTTGGTTCATTTTGTCTAAGTCTTCCGCTTAAATCTCATATTCCGTTGTTATTTAAATGTTTATCGCTTGTTAATGTATGTTGTAAAAAGGATTAAAACAAGAGAATTAAGAATTTATAATTTTGTGGCTTGCCTAGATTCTACGAGTAGGTGCCATCACGACACCCGAGGGTGGGAAATCCGGGTAGTGATAAGTTGGTATCAGAGCTCTAGGTTATATAGGTCTCACAATTCACGGACAAGCTTAGTAGAGTCTGAGGGATCGGTACGGAGACGTCTGTATTTATCCCCCAGAGGCTAC
>NW_017684415.1:0-4167 GCF_001879085.1 Nicotiana attenuata
GTTTAGGGTTGGTTCGGGTATTTCAATTAGGAATTGGGCTACGGCTGGGTTTGAATTAAGGCTAAGATTGAAATGCAAATCTGGCTGTATTTTAAATAGCCAATTTTCCCTATATAATTTATAATAAATGATTAATAATTTCTAAAAAAATAATTTCATGTACTAAAATAATTCAAAATAGATTTTCAACATTTTAAAAATGTAGAAGGTAGATTTTATGCATATAAATGTAATTATACATTAATGAGCAAATATTGCAATTTTATGCAATTTAGTTTTAAAAATACAAAATGCAATTATAAGAATGCATAAAAAATGTATGAGCCATATTTTGGCATAAGTATAGCAATTAAATGAGTAAATCATCACAACAACAATTTGAAAAATTATTTATTGGGGTTTTATGGATAAAAAGGGGGGAAATAAATCAATTTAGACCCTTAAAATTATGGAAAAAATAATAAAAACCTTGTGCATGCTTAAATATGCATATATATGCTATTTCGAAGGTATTTTTGCATGTTTAAAATATATAGGGAAAAATTGGGTATCAACAGCTGCCCCTCTTTACCCGGGAAGGATGAAAGAGTTTTTCGGGTAAAGAAATGATGGCCAATTTTGACCGAGCGAAACAGTTTGAGAGATTAGGCCGCACCCTGGCTTCTGAGGTGCCTACATATCCCTGGTTTTACAGGAATCAGGCCATATGTAGTTCAGGAGTCATCGACGAGGTATACCAGTGAAGTTTTACAAGAACGGATGCAACATATAGGGTTGGATGAATAAACGACTTACGGGAATGGTGAGGTTTGATATGGCTGGGAAAACTGGAGCGGGATCACTCCTACTGGGATAGTCGTTGCTCGCCGGGTTACTTGCCAATAAACGATGCAAACATATATTGCGTAATTTAAACATGATGCAAATTCCCGTTGGACCATGAATGTTGTCTTTGGACGGTTAGGAATGGTGTCCGCAGACCATGATGTCCTGGGCCATGGATTGTTTGATGCAGGATTCGCAGGCCATGAAATGATGTTCTCGGGCTATGAGGATGGTGTCTCCGAACCATGACGCCTTTGAATAATGATGTGCAAAAGATTGAAAGAGATCCTCAGGCCATGACATGGTGTTCTCGGGCCATGGCGATGGTGCCTCCGAATGATGACGCCTTTGGACGAGTTGGCGATATTTCAGCCCATGAAGGATGCAGTAGTATGATGCGAACAAGACAGAGCTCTGTCTTGCGAATTGAGGGGCAGAGCTTAGCCCGTAAGAAAAGCTAGATAAATAGTGCTTGAGATAGCGCTTAATTTCGAAGAAAATTGGAGGCAAATCTTAGCCTCAAAAGGCAGGAAAGTAGCCTTATGCAAAGATGCGAATGCAGATGGAGGTAGAGCTTAACCTCGGAAGGTAGAATGGTAGCCTTATGTAAGAATGCAGATGGAGACAATGCTTAGTCTCGGTAGGAAGAATAGTAGCCTTATGCAAATTGGAAGGCAGAATAGTAGCCTTATGCAATGCAGAGGGAGACAACATTTAGTCTTGGAAGGCAGAATGGTAGCCTTATGCAAATTGGAAGGCAGAATAGTAGCCTTATGCAATGTAGAGGGAGACAACGTTTAGTCTCGGAAGGCAGAATGGTAGCCTTATGCAAATTGGAAGGCAGAATAGTAGCCTTATGCAATGCAAATGTAGATGGAGACAGCGTTTAGTCTCGGAAGGCAGAATGGTAGCCTTATGCAAGAAATAAAATAACAAATGACAGTAGAGCTTTCTTAGCTGATAGCAGATTGCGGCATTGTCATTACTAGGAGCATTGTGACTACGGAGCATTACTGCTGTGTGCTGATAGCAAATGTTGGCAAGTGCAACGGTTCTGAGAACAATGTTTGTCCCCTGGACGTATAGTATGTTTAAGGATTTCGCAATCCTAATGCCTGCATCCAAAGAAAAATCGTGAGTTTTGTAAGGGGGAGGTTAGCTCGTATCCCCGCTGGCTTTGCTTGACTTGTTCGGCTTTGATCTGGTGATACCGTCTATATCATTGGGATAGCGTTGCTAAACAAAGCAGTTTCAATAATAAACATGCATGATTTTGTAAAAGTATGACATAAATGTATGATTAAAAATAGCTTTTAGATGAACCGAGACTGTGATGTAGTTCAGGACATTGCAACCTCTCTTGCTACGGAATTTTGAGGGTCCTCAAAATTCTGCCCCAGTTTGACGGGTTGACGTTTCTGGCAGTTGCTCGTGCAGAGATCGGCTGAAATTACTTTGGAATTTTGATGGTCCTCCTCAAAATTCTGCCCTAGTTTCCAATTGCAGGGGGGGAGGAAGGAAATGAAATTTTTATTGAATTGTGACCGAACCCATAGGGCTGCCTACGTATCCCCTCTTAAACGGGAATCAGGTCAGGCGTAGTTCAATTTACATCATATAAGGAAAGCATAAAGATAAAGATTACACATAGTAACGCTTGACTGCATCCGAATTGATCGGCTTTGGCCAGACTTCTCCGTCCATTTCTGCAAGTATGAGGGCTCCTCCTGTCAAAACTCGGTGAATCATGTATGGACCCTACCAGTTGGAAAGAACTTCCCTTTGGCTTCATTTTGATGCGGAAAAAATTTCTTCAACACCAACTGCCCCGGTGTGAACTGTCTTGTCTTGACTCTTTTGTTGAAGGCTCTGGACATTCTGTTCTGATAGAGTTGACTATAGCAGATTGCAATTATTCTCTTTTCGTCTATAAGGGCTAGTTGCTCATAACGACTTTTTACCCACTCTGCGTCGTCGAGCTCAGCTTATTGTATGATCCTTAGGGAAGGAATTTCTACCTCAACGGGAATGACAGCCTCTGTACCGTAAACCAGCATATAGGGGGTTGCCTCGGTTGATGTGCGGACTGTGGTGCGATACCCCAGTAGAGCAAATGATAACTTCTCGTGTCACTGTCTATGCTTCTCTATCATTTTCCTCAATATCTTCTTGATATTCTTATTGGCGGCTTCTACAACTCCATTCATTTAAGGTTTGTAGGCTGTGGAATTTTTGTGTTTGATCTTGAAAGTTCCGCTTATAGCTTTCATCAAGTCGCTGTTAAGGTTGGAGCCGTTGTCAGTAATGATTGACTCTGGAATTTCGAATCGACAAACAATGAGGTCGCGGACAAAGTCTGTCGCGACTTTCTTAGTCACTGCTTTGTAAGATGCTGCTTCGACTCATTTGGTGAAATAGTCGATGGCCACTAGGATGAACATGTGTCCGTTGGAAGCGGTAGGCTCGATTGGTCCAATAACGTCCATTCCCCAGGCCGCGAACGGCCACGGTGAGCTTGTTGCATTAAGCTCGTTCGGAGGTACCTTTATCATATCTGCATATATCTGACAGCGGTGGCATTTCCGGACATACTAGATGCAGTCTGTTTCCATAGTCATCCAAAAGTAGCCAGCCCGGAGTATCTTCTTTGCTAAGATAAAAATGTTCATATGTAGACCGCAGGTCCCAACATGAATTTCCTCTAGTAGCTTGGATGCTTCTTTTGCGTCGACACATCTTAATAATCCTAAATCGGGAGTCCACCTATATAGGATTCCTCTGCTGTGAAAGAAGTTGTTGGACAATCTCCGTAGTGTGCATTTCTGAGTAGGATTTGCAAGCTCTGGGTACTCTCCTTTTGCCAAATATTCCTTGATATCATGAAACCAAGGCTTTCTGTCTGCTTCTTCTTCAACATGGGCACAGTAAGCTGGCTGATTATGGATTTTCACTGGAATGGGATCAATGAAATTCTTGTCTGGGTGTTGTATCATAGATGATAGGGTAGCCAATGCATCGACGAACTCATTCTGGATTCTGGGAACATGTTGGAATTCCGTCTTCGTGAACCTCTTTCTCAATTCCTGTACGTGGTGCAGATACGGGGGTATCTTGGAGTTCTTGGTTGCCCATTCTTCTCGTACCTGATGTATAAGTAAGTCTGAATCTCCAATCACAAGCAGCTCTTGAACGTTCATGTCAATGGCTATTTTGAGTCCTAAGATGCAGGCTTCATACTCGGCCATATTGTTGGTGCAGGGGAACCTGAGTTTGGCAGACACCGGATAATGCTGACCGGTTTCTGATATTAGGACTGCTCCAATGCCAACTCCTTTGAAGTTT
>NW_017684415.1:6980-7586 GCF_001879085.1 Nicotiana attenuata
ATCTTATTGTCTTTCCAGCACTTGTCCTAACATATTAGCTATTTCCCCGCTAGTGATGTTATTCGGTACGTACGCTTCATTCAGCACCTTTAACAAAGCATTCCTGTGCGTCTCAGAATTTTGCAGCAAAGAGAGGATGGATATTTGTGCTGGCGTCTTGTTCAACTGGTCGATGACCGAATACTCTTTGGCCTGTACTTTCCTCCAAAGGTCGTCCGGACCTGTCTCAATGAGGGGTGGCCGATTGGAAGCCTGCTTACTTGATTCGGCTAGATGTTCAGGGGTATAGACTCTACCAGTTCTTGTAATACCCTCTGCTGCGACAGTTTCTTCAGTCTTGACCTTGCCCTTCCTTCTCGCCTCGGCTGTATAGTCCCAGGGTATAGCATTTGTATAGAAGGGTGGCGTGGTTGATATCGCCACTGGGATCGGTGCGGCTATCTCACTAACTGACCATGTGCCTTGGGTGGCAAGACTGCAACCTCAAATGGTGCGGGTGCATTTGCCGGAGACACGAATTCAACCTCAATTGGTGTCGGTGTCTTTGCGGGTGGTGCTACTTCAAACTCAAGAGGTGTATAGACATATTCACCTCAGTGTCCTTAG
>NW_017684416.1:0-7586 GCF_001879085.1 Nicotiana attenuata
CTTGTTGGGGTTGACCCACTGGGAGGGATTTTCTGGAGCTTTGGCTGGGATAGGAGTGACGTAACCAGCAGCTTTAAGTCTTTCATATAACTGGTCAATTGGTTCTGCGATGGTTGTGTATTGTCTGGGAGGTTTACGGTCAAAATTTGGTCTGGGTCTCGAAAAATTTTGACGGGTGGGTAGTGATTGATAGTGAGAGGGTTGAGCGTTATAAGCTTGGTAAACAGGTGCTGGTTGAGAGTATCTGGGTGAGGTGGGTTGATATGTGAGAGGTGGAGAGGATTGGTAAACGGGAGGTGGATAAGAGGGTGCGGGTGCTTGGTAATTCGGGATGGGCTGATATGTAAGTGGAGGCGATGGGTAAGTGTGGTATTTTGGTGGTGATTTGGCTCCCTGTGCGACCATCACGGCACTTACATCTTTCTTCTTGGACGCGCCACCAGTTTGTAAAGCCTTATTGGTGGCTTGCAATGCTTCAAGATTTGTAACCATACCATTCTTGATGCCCTCTTCGATTCTTTCTCCGAGTTTGATGATATCAGAGAACTTTTGACCCTCGATCAACATCAACCTCTCGTAATATTGGGGATCCTGAGCCCGGACGAAGAATCTATTCATTTGCTCTTCTTCTAGGGCCGGCCTGACCTTTGCAGCTTCTGACCTCCAACAAGTATCATACTTGCGGAATGTTTCGGTGGGTTTCTTCTTCAAATTCTGTATGTAGAATACATCTGGTGCGTTCTCTGTATTAAACCGGAATCTATCCATGAAGTCTGATGCCATACCTGCCCAACTCGTCCATTTCTTGGGGTCTTGACTGATGTACCAGGATAGTGCATCTCCCTTTAAGCTCCTCATGAAGAGCTTCATACGGATCTTCTCATCTCTTCCGACCCCCACTAGCTTATCGCAATAGGTCCTCAGGTGGACTCTGGGATATCCTGTTCCATCAAACATTTCGAACTTGGGAGGTTTGTACCCCTCCGGAAGTTCAACATTTGGTTGAATGCACAAGTCCTCGTAATTCAATCCTTCAATGCCTTTGTTACCTTCTACGCCCTGAACTCGGCTGGTTAATTTCTTGAGCTCTGCCGCTAAGTTCCTGATGAGGGAGTCCTTGTCATCAGACTCAGGTGCATTTGAGATGGGTTGGGCGTAGTGGGGTACAGTATCCACGTAAATAGGAGTGTTGTGGAGATGGTCATTTGTGGTGTTTAGTGGATCGGGAATGAGTAGTGGGGTGTTATTTGGAGCGTGGCATGTGTTACAGGTATGAGTGGGTTGCATCTGTGGTTGCGGGGTGTTTTGTGGTGGTGCGGGATTTTGGGTGTTGACATCAGGAGCGGTGAGGGAAAATGACAGGTTTGCCAAATTCCGAACCTGATCCAGTTCTTCTCGAAATTTCAACAGCTTTTGTTCCAGTTGTGCAGTAGTTTCCTTAGCAACCGGGGTACCCTGAGGAATCTCAATCTCCTTTCTGGCGCTTGTATCTCCCATTTTGCCTTTGTTTTTGTTCCGGACAGGACTCGGAGGAGGAGGAGGTGGAGGGCCCTTGGATCTTGTGGAGTATGCTGATGGTGCCAGAATGCACGAACTAACCTTTGGGGGGGAATAAAAATAAAAGAAAAAAAAACAAAAAGGTAACAAGTTAGTGCGGGTTCTGAGGAAAACGTATTGCAGTATTTAAACACATTGGGTGAGAATATAAATCGCGCCCTAATTTTGGTGCCTCGTTGTGCCCGAGGTAGGCCTAGCGACAAATAGTTTTAGAGAACTTATAATGCTAAATGCCTCATTTTATTGATAAAAATAAGACGAATCCAAAACGACTCTAAATAATAGAAAGTAAATGTCACTAGTGGCCATTGGCCTTATTACATCATTAAAGCAAAATAAAGGACTCCTAACTACTTGGTCCTAGAAGGACCTTCCCCAGATTTGGCAGTCTTGTCTCCCTCGAACAGCTCCACTAACTCGCGCAGTCCTAGCAGTGAGTAGGCTCGGGCCAGATGTGCGCCCGCATTTGTCACTATCCCAGAACAATGTTGCAGCCTCTATGATTCTGTTGTTAGGTTGAATCTCTAGGAGAGAAGGCAAATTCCCTAGGTACTTGCGGACGACTGTTTGATCACTAGAATGGAGGTCGTTCCACCAATTCAGTAGCCTTGGATGAATGTTGGTTACCATGCCAAATCTGGGGACCTCGTGCCTCATTTTCTGCAAAACAGAGTGTTAGGCCCTTACCCCCACAAGACTCGACTATTTAAATCAATAATTAGCATAGCAAAGAACTTAAGTTCTCCAAATAAATGCACAGAACGTGGAGGTGTCCATTTGGGTTTCAAGGAAACCCGGTGGACTTTGGACAAGGCTATCTTAATGAGTCATTATGTGGACAACATAACTGACTCGGCTAGGTTTGACCATGATGCATGTACAGTTTAACGGAGTAAGGTTTCTATCTTGAAGTGCTAGACTGGTACCCTTGAGCGGACAACTCAAGAGGGAAAGGCACGGAACCGTCGACTACACCGTTGATCGACTGGTTTTACCGCAACTATGCCTTTGCCAAATTTAGGGGGTGGTAGTATTGGAAGTGCGCAATTACTCATTAGAAGAGTTGCTATAGTATTTGTTTGGCACGAGTGGAATATGATGTTGAGGATGCAGTTTACAAGGATGAAACAAATTGACATGTATTTTCACGTTCATACAATAATTGCTCAAAAATTACAAAGGTATTGATGGAAAGCAATAAATGAAAGTAATTAAAGAAAAAGAAACAAGTTAGTTTCAAATAAAGACATTAAACAAAGGCAATAAAAGAAAGCAGTAAAGTCACATATAGCATGCAATGGTAAAAGCCTAAAGTCCCCAGCGGAGTCGCCATGCTGTCGACGCCCCCTTTTTCCTCGCGGAATCGGGTTCACGACATTTGGGAAGACAACTCTTTTCCCACTTTGGGAATTGGATTTTTTGAGAGTTTGGAGAGTCGCCACCTAATGATTATAGTGCATTAGGACACTTTTAGAAGAATTAAAGATGCAGACCAGAGTTTTGGGTAAGGGCTTGAAATTATCTCGAGGGGAAGGTGTTAGGCACCCCTCAAGATCCACTAGTGTGGTTCCCGGCCATGCTACAATTGTGACTTTAGATGTAAAAAATAAACAAGTACAAGAAGCACAAAAGGTTAAAAGAAGTGCTGAATTTTAAAGGAGCAATTTTGTAAAAAACGTGCAAGTGGAGAAAAAGGTCAAGTACTTAGTGCAAATAATCCGAAAAGATCATGCGAGAAGCAGGAATTGAAAATGCAATAGCTTTAAAGATTCAGAAAATTTTATTAAACTAATAAAGAAGGAGAAAGGGGTCCTAGGTTTATACATTACATGGATCATTCGCACAACACTGGTACTCAATTGTACGCGGAGTGTTAACGTGTAATCATCATCTCCATGTCTACCCTTCCCACCCTGTTAAGGTATTAAAGCGCGGAGCGGTATCGTTTACTTATCACATGCTACTACCCGTCCCAATCCTATTAGTCCCGGGGTATTGGAACTTCTAATCCTAAAGGGGAAGAAAGGGATGGGGGCCTTTGTAGAGTTTAAAGGATAAAAGTTCTAGCTCGACATTCAAAACAAGTATCAAGTAAAAGGGGAGGACAAGCAAGCATACAAGGCTCAAATTAACCCCAGAAGTCAAACAATCATTTAGTTTAGCATGCCTTGACAATACTGATTTGGTCTTAGATTAAATTAAGCAGCGAGCGGACTGGTTCAACACATGTATTGAAATGAGAGTCTGCATTAGGCAACTCGGATACAGTTGTCAGGGACTGACCNGTCAAACAATCATTTAGTCTAGCATGCCTTGACAAATACTGATTTGGTCTTAGATTAAATTAAGCAGCGAGCGGACTGCTTCAACACATGTATTTAAACAGAGAGTCTGCATTAGGCAACTTGGATACAGTTGTCAGGGACTAACCCAATTCATTAATTAGCCAACCCTTGTTTATGAGTTGAAATAAAAAACCTAGGCGTAGGATCTATTAATTTCAGGAAAAAAATGCAAAGAGGTGCCAGTAGTTTCAGAAAAGATGCAAGTTGATTTTAGAAAAAAGAATTATCAGTTTAAACAAAGAGAAAAGATGCAAACCGATTTTTTGAAAAGAGTTACCAGTTATTTCAGAAAAGATGTAGACTCATTAAAAGGTTTACGAGTTTCGGGGGAGTGCAGATTGGCTATAGGAAAAAGGTTTACGAATTTTAGCTGGCTTCAGAAGTAGAAAATTACCAATTTTAATAAAGACACTAGTTCCAGCAATCGATACTCTTTAAGAACGAATGATGCTATTAAAGACGAGGTTTTCTATAGGCATGCTTTCTATATGTTTACTGATTTTAACACCCTTTCCTGATATCAATAAGAGTCTTATACACATGATGTATATATGTAACTTTGTTATTAAGCCTATAAACGGTTTGCCTAATGACATTTATATATGCAGAAATGCAAGAGCCTATAGACATGATCTCTATATGTGTCATTACAGAACATGAATGTTAAATCCTATAGACATGCTTTCTAGGTGATTTTTTGCGGTAAAGTTAAGCGTTAAATCCTATAGGCATGGTCTCTATGTGATTGAATCAGTATTAAAGACCCTATAGGCAGGATTTCTAGTTTGAATAAAATCCTAATTCATGATTTCTACCCCTTGGATACATGAAAAGTAAAGACCCCTCCCACACACTTTTACTATACTCCCCGAGTTTCATACAAAATTATTACAACCCAATGAATCAAACTGGAACTTAAAGGATATATCAAAAGCTAACAGCTCGATCCGAGTAGCCTAATTCAACCTTAATGTCTAAAAACATGCGATTGAGCCACTTCCGGGATCCAGATTTCCAAAGCCTTCTCTTTATCCAAGGTGCTTCAAAGTTCCAAGGAATCTCAGGGATTCCAGACATTGCTTACACCCAGGATACTACCAGAATTAGAATAGTGTAGTGTGGAAGAGCCGGCTCTCATGTATCCAAGTTCAGAGGGAGCCCGGGGGTCCCAAAGCATGGCTTGCAAGAGAGGGGTAGAACTTATAGCTAAGAGTAAGTGCAAAGTGAAAGGGAATTTGGGGGCCATGACAGGTGGTGGTCATACCTAGCTACAAAGTAGGCTGGCACACCCCTGACCACCTGCTTGGTCAAACACATTAAGAGCAGACCCTTGAAGGTCAGACCAGAGTTTGGACAGTGATTAGGACACTGCCAGACCCAAGTCTAAAGCTCAACAACACATAAAGGGGGAAAGGGAATGGGAACTGATTGAGTTTGGTATTCAAATAATCCAATCCAGAATCATGGACAACAATATTAGAGTGTTGTCATGCCCCGAACCATAACTCACCTATAAAGGGTATGAGGATTTGGGATTCATAAAGTATCAAATTCATGACAAACAACTGACAGGATGCATACATAATTTAAATACTGAATTACAAAGGAAAGGGGGGAACATGTTATAATATGCTAGAAACAAATGTCAACTAAAAGAATTGGACAGAAGTGGGATGAAGTAAACACATTGTGGTGGAGACATGTAAACTAACTGAGACATACCAGTAGAGAAGCAAAAGAGCGCATGAGAAAGTAGAGTAAACAAAGTCCACAGCAGCACAAGTAAAAGAGAAAGAGTTTTTAAGTGAGAGTGACTTGTGGACTCCGATTGCGTTCTGTGTTCTGTGTTGTGTGTTCAAAGAAAAGGGAGGAGATATTTATAGCTTTGAAAACGTGTAGAGAAATAAGGTAACAAGTACAAATCTAACACAAATATGGCATGGTCACAAATCAGAATCAATTAGTATAAGACTCCCCTTTAATCAGGGAATTCTTATTCAAATGGATACTAACCGTATCCAAATAAGGAAAGGAGAACCAGCCTTACAAGCAGAATGGCTGTTGCCATAAAAGAAACAGTAAAGTCATACAATAGGCAATTAAGTCTAAGTACAGGATTTGAAATTATTTTTGGAAAGATTCAGTGGGGCCAATCAAAGGAAAAGGAATCAATTAGACTTTGACAGGCTAGTAAAATCAGGATCTCAAGGAAGGAAAAGTTTTTTGAAATCAATTTCGAGTTAAATAAATCACAGGAGGTACTCAGTATATAATGCATGCACAAATAGCAGACATGTGAGGCTAAGTTATGGCAAAAGAAACATCATGCAGCAATAGCATAGAGCAGACATTCAAAGCATGTTAGTTAGGCTTCAAGGTGTAATAGAGAGAGAAGGAGTCGAAAACATGCAGAGAGTTGAGTGAGAATCACAAGCGTAGAACATATAGAGAAAAGAAATGTTGAAACAAGGAATCAAGTTGAATAATTTCAAACATACAAGCATGCACAAACAACCTCACAGGACTTTGAATAGCCTCCCAAAGAGACTAGGGTTTTCAAATCAGTTGAGTTTAGAGATGACAAACAGGTGAAACAATAAGCAATTTCAGAGTCCCAAGTGAAACCCTTAAAAATTAGGGTTTTCAGTAAACCAAACAGATAGGCTCATGAACCCGGAATTTTAAAATTAGGGTTTTTAACATCAAACAAACCTAGAGAAGATCAGCGTATGAATCGAATGAAATCTTAACAAACAGACTCAAACAATCACAAAATTAGGGTTTTCAACATGCTTACTCAGATAAGGAAAACAAACAACAAAGTCAGAAACATTCCAAGAATAAGAGAGGAACTTCGAAATAACTTAACCTAAAACCATAGTTAAAAGAACATAGAGTTTTGAAAGCAAAAAATTGGGGAAACTTTGAGAAACATGCTCATAACGTTCAAACACATATAAATCTTGGAGCAGAACTAAGAAATAAATAGAAGGAACCTTAGAGCTAGGGTTTCATAAGAAACCCAGGCGATGAGAAAGGCTTTGGAAACTCCAGATCTAGGCAGGATAGTCGAAGATCGAGCTCGAATGGCCATGGCTGGCCGGACATAGGTTGAAGGCGACGGAGAACAGCCATCGAGCAACGGCTTGGTCGAGACCCCTTCAAGATCTGGTCATAGGACCTCAGAGATGAGCGCATAGAAGCCATGGGAGGCCGGTATAGGCCTCCGATGAGTCTGGGAAGCCATGGATTAGGGTTTCGGTGAGAGGCGGTGGCTAGGGTTTGAGGAGAGTTGAGAGAGAGTTGAGAAAAGAGGAGGATTCAGAGGCGGCGTATTGTGAGGAATGGGGTAGGGTTTGGGGTCGTTTCAAATTAAAAAAGGAAAGGGGAGGTCTGGGTCGTTGATAAAAAATGATCAACGGCTCAGATTAAAAGAAAGAGGACGGGTTTGATTTAATGGGTACTGGGTCGGGTTGATTGGGTAATTGGGCTGGGGTGATTTGGGTTCAAATTGGGGCTGAATTGGGTTATCAATTTGGCTATAATTGAAATGCATTGGGGCTAAATCGTAAATAGCCAATTTTCCCTTTTTAATTTTTTATAAAATGTAACACAATTTTAAAAGTAATTAAGAGTACTGGATAAATAAATATTGTATAAATATTAATGTAAAAATGACTGGGT
>NW_017684417.1:0-708 GCF_001879085.1 Nicotiana attenuata
CCTGAATCTTGTGAAATAAGATGATGATGCTAGAGTGCACGAACTAACCTTTGGGGAGGGGAATAAAAATAAAGAAAACAAAAAATAAAAACAAAAAGGTAATCGAGTCAGTGAGGATTATAAAAAGTATTGCAATATTTAAACACATAGTACGGGAATGTAAAGCGTGTCCTAATTTGGGAACCTCTTTGTGCCCGAGGTAGGCCTAGCGACAAATTGATTTGGAGAACTTAGAATGCTAAATGCCTCATTTTATTGATAAAAAATAGGCGAATCCCAAAATGACACTAAATAAGCAAGAAATAAAGGTCACTAATGGCCCTTGGCCTTATTACATTCATAAAGCGAAAGAAGTAAATTCCTATCTATTTGGTCCCAGAAGGACCTTCCCCAGATTCGACATCCTTGGATCCTTCGAACAGCTTCCCCAATTTGCGAAGTCCCAGCAACAGGTATGCTCTGGCTAGATGTCCACCTTCGATCCTTTCAGCCTTTTGACAGTCTTCAATCCTTTTGAGAAATTTTCCCTCTAGTTCTACTATGGCTTGATCCAAGTATCCTAGCCTTTTGTTGGCACTGATAGCCATGTCTTTCCATTCCTCAATCAGCTTCTTGTTGGACTCTTGTATCTCGCGGTGTTCGCTCTCGCATTCACGTATCCTTTTTTCTTTAGTTTCCTCTTCCTTCTGATCAACCTTTATGTAGGCT
>NW_017684417.1:3969-7584 GCF_001879085.1 Nicotiana attenuata
TTAGCCTTAAAACAGGATCTCTAAGTGCGTATGGCAGTAGGAACATGATCGCAGAAAACACCGGTTATTAACACATTTAACACAGGATTTTCTAAGTGATATGATAGCGAAATGAACATGCTGAAAACAATAAGTGTAAGTCCTAGGGAACATGATCTTTAATGCATGAAATGAGTCCTAAGCATGATTTCTATTGCACAATTAGGAATATAAACCTAATAACATATTTCTACCCTTTCAATAGCTAAAGCATGCATAGTTACCCCTTTCCTTTATACTATCCATCCCCAGAGTTGTTTACAATAGTTATTACAAACCATTTGCATAAATTACACAATCGAAATAAAAGAAAAAGAAAAAGAAGTTATGCTATAGGGATAGGCCCAAAATCTCCAGAATGCCTCAAATGCCATTAGTTCACAGCCTTTCATACAGATCTGGGTGTGTCAAAGTTCCCTAAGGACCTCAAGGTATCCCGGGCAGTGCTCACACCCAGATTTCATAGCCAAGACAGAGTAAGTGCAGTGTGGAAAGGCCATCTTTCGTGTGTCCAAGTTCAGAGAGAGCTCAAGGGTCCCAAGGCAAGGCTGACACAAAAGGGGCAGAACTTAGTGGTCTAAGAGTAGAGTGAGAGTGCTTGACATAGTTTTGAAAAGATTTAAGCATGAAAACAGTTTGAAAAGAGACTTGTTTGTAATAGTTTTTTGTAAAACAACATAGGGAGTTATTAAATAAGACAATTTGAAAAGGGTAAGGTGACTAACAATCAATCAAACCAAATACAGAACCAGAAGAGGTTCATCAGCACTTCAATACATGGAATCAAACAAGTACACACATCCACTCAGGGGTAATGGGGATTTGGGGTAAGTATAGGGCACATAGTAAGCACAGATGCACAGAGGTACAGAATCAGAGGAGCCTTGAAAGGGGGTCAAGGAATATAATGTACAACATGAACTTCAGGGTAATACAGAATCAAACAGACTTAGGATAGCCAACTACTTTACACAGGAAGGTGCATGCCAGGGATAAGAGAAACATAGTCACATTGGGGTACACTAGAAAAGGGATTCAAGAGCAGGCTAATCCTAAGGGGGTATATTCAGAAGAATGCAGTAAAGAAGACAGTGAAGTAGATATGTTAATTGCAGGTTGAGCAACAAAACCATAGATAGAAACAAATCAGGAACATGATGAACTGAAGTAATAAAAGAAACATATTGTTTTTGGGACTTGAATTGAAATCAGAATATACCAGTATAGAGATAGTAAACACAAAGTGAAGAATAGGAGAGCACAATAATCAGCCTTGGCTTGCAGCCGGCTAATTCAGGATAGTAGCAAGTAACAAAGAAAGAAAGCAGAAAGCCTTTTGAGTGTGAGAGAGTTTTTGAACCAATGTGTTCGTGTGTGTAATGAAAAGAGAAGAGAGTATATATAATAGTTTGAAAGCTAGGTAAATAAGGCAAGAATCAATTGTTCAACAATTATAGAACTACAGAATCAATTAAGAACGAAAATCAGCCAAGTCTCCCTTAACTAAGGGAGTAATTTTACCAACGGTAGAAAGTAGGTAACTAATAAGGAAATGATTCAAGCAACATAGGTACAGATCATGTAATTAGGGATAGATACATAAGGGTCTAATTAAGGAAATAGCAGTAGGAATCAATTAATAATATAGTCAGCCATGTAATAAGACAAGAAGTAAGCTAAAGTCGAAAATCAGTAAAGGATATTACCATAGGAAATCAATAAAGGGTACCAATCACAGAAAATTAGGGATTCAACTAGAAGTAGTACTGATTAGAGGAAATTACCACAAATCCCTGTCAATAGACAATGTAAACATAATATAGGCGGGAGAAGCAAAATCAGAAACTCTAATGAGCATAAGGGGGGGGGGGTAGGAAATCACAGGGACTCAAAACATATGCATGAGAAACAGACATACGCACAAATCAGACGAGCAAATAAGCAAAGACAGTCTCAGAACCCAAGATTGAAATAAAAAATTAGGGTTCTTAACATAGTTAATCAGATAAAAGGAGAAGGTTAAATAAACCGTTTAAACATAGTAAAAGTCATAGATTAATACCAAAATCAGAAGAAAAAGCGTTTTAAAAAAGGGTTAAGAAACCCTAGTTTGAAGACGAAGAGTCGTTTTAGAAGAAATCGGAGAAATCCTTAAGAAAACAGTAATGACAACTCGAATAGGATCAGATCTTGTTACAGATCTTAGAAATCAAGAGTCAAAATCAGGGTTTCAGAGAGAGAACCCAAAGAGAGAGAATCGGCTCACAAATCACAAGTTCTAGCCGGAGACGGCAGGATTTTACTCGGACAGGCCAAGATTGGCCTGAGAATGACATGAAAAACCATGGGGGTGAGTTGAACTGCCTCTGGTTCCTTGAGGACCTTAGGGTAGCAATAATCCGGCATGGGGGGAGCCATGAAGGCTAGGGGTGGTGGTGGAACCGCCATTGTTACCGGCGAGCCAACGGCCGGTGAGAGGAACCATGGTTTAGCAGAGGGAGCTTGAGAGAATTTGAGAGAGAATGGGAGGGTGTGTCGGCGGAGAGTGATGAGAGAATGAGAGAAGGGGGGGGGGGTAGTCTATTAGGTTAAATTAGGAAAGGGGGATCTGGACCGTTGATTAGAATTGATCAACGATCCAGATTGGACCAGGGATTGGGTCGGGTAGGATTGATGGATTGGGCCTGGGGTTTGGGCTGTTTTAATTGGGTTGGGGTCTGATTTAATTAGGATAAAATTGAAATGAAATTGGCTATTTGTTAAATACCAAATAAAATTAAATAAAACAATTTACAAAAATAGCTGATAATTGTACAAAATGAATTTTATGCATAGAAAATAATTAAAAATGATTATTTAATATTTTAAAATACAAATGATTAATTTCTGGTCAAGAATAGTATAAAATCATATGCTTGGGCTATAATTGCAAAGTTATTGCAATTGTAGCCAAATGATGCCAATTTGGCTAATTATGAAATAATTTGGTTTAAATAGGACCATAAATAATAAATTAAATCAAGAGATGCTTTTGAAATCGATTGTGATGCAATTCTGTAATTATTTATTGGGAATAAAATGCTGGGTAAATTAATAAAATATATAAAAAATTATGAAAAATACCAATTGCTATTGATGCATGATTTTGAAGGTATATATGCAATTTTAAAAATATTTTGGGGAAAAATTGGGTATCAACATGCATATCAAACCCTCAAAGGGTATATTACCTTATAAGCTCGGTGTGTTCTCGATGAGCCTTTGCCAACTCAATTCGGAGATCCATGACCTCCTCCTCTTTCTGTACGTAAAGGCGCTTAAGGCCATCCCTCTCTTCCATGAGCTTCTTAAGCTCGGCCTCACATCGATCAAGCTCGGTTCGAGACTTGGAAAACGCTTCTCGATGGAGCGTTATAGCCTTCACAAAAGGGAAAAGTTAGACCCAAAACAACAAGGATAAAGCGCATGCATAATGTTAAGGGAAGAAACTTACTTGTTTGAAAAGCCGCTGGGCCTCATCAAAAATAAATAAAGCATCTGGGTCGGGACCATCTTCGACCCCTGCAAGGCACTCTC